>NC_051272.1:8284738-8584738 GCF_015220745.1 Sebastes umbrosus
TTGCATGTGTGCAGACTTGTGTGTGTGTGTGTGTGTGTGTGTGTGTCTGAAACACCTCCCAACATGTCAGACGACACGATGTTTCCTCCCAAACCAGACTCCTCTCTCTCTAAACCCCCTCAACTATGGTAGAAGCTAACAGCTACGTCTCTCTTGCAAGTTATCTCTTCAAATTATAAGAAGTTGAACTAATGATTACTGCTTATTAGGATACAGACAGTGATGTACTTCGAAATAAAATGCAATTAATTCAAGACATCAAGGTTTTGTGTCTACAGGCAGAGTACAGTTGTGAAGTCTGACCAATTGTATAACTGTCAAATGCTGCATGCTGGATAGATTGTAAGTGTCTCAGCCTCCAGTGTTTGTTAAAGGGTAATTTCGGTATTTTTCAACCTGGACCCTATTTTCAATGTTTTTGTGTCTAAGTGGCTAATGTGGACAGTGAGAACGCTGCAGATGGCAGCTGCTAAACGGGCTGTAATGTAATCGCTCGGGGAAACTCCTCACTGTCAATGTTCGTCTACTAAAAGTGTTTGTTTTTGCCACTGACAGGCTCAGATTGCTAATATAAGTGTCTGACAACATTATTTAAAGGACCCTAGAGAGAAAAAAACATGTTTCCTACCTTTCACTTGATCTGATCTGTCTGTTCGCTCTGAAAAGTCTCGTTCGGAAATCTTGCGTCGCATCCACATTGTCAGCTAAATATTCAGCCATGACACTGAAAATCGTTTAGATGACACTCAGCTACGCTTTCTGTTCTCCAACACAACAAACTCTGTCAACACCGGTGTCCCGTGGCACTCCTCTCTCCAATTCTCACTCATGTTTCTACCGTTGTCTTCTGGCAAAAAGTCACATGACACAATAACAAACAGAAAGTGAAAGTTCAGAAAAACATTTTATTTCTCTGTAGGGAGCCTGTTAGTGGCAAAAACAAACACTTTTAGTGGACGTGCATTGACGGTGAGGAGTTGCCCCGATCAATTACCTTACAGCTCGTTTAGCAGCTGGCGTCAGCAGCGTTCTCCCTCAATACTGGACCAATTCGAAAAGTCGTCGTCCCTATTATTCACTTAGACACAAAAACATGGGAAAATAGCATCCAGGTTGATAAATACCGACGTGTTTACTTGACTATGTGTACCCATTACAGGCAGAAATTATATTAGACAAATAACATATACTTTACTTTTCTTTTAAAAGTACTTATTGCTTTGATGGCACACACCTCCAAATGCTGGAAAATTTGTAATAAATAAATAAAAGAATAAATAAATATGTATTCAAGTTTAGTTTAAGTTGCTGTAAAATCTGACCAAAACTTTCTGATAAATAAATCAGGGTTGCTAAACCAACCCCAAACCTGGAAAATGTGGAAAATGTATACTTGACAAACATAATTAACTAATTGATTCATTAATTAATTAATAATGGCTGCATTCCAATTCGGTGTACCAGGGCATGGCGTACTGACACACCTAAATGGAACAGACACAGTAGTGGTGTTAGTTACACCTGTACTTTTCCTGCTCTGACAGTTCAAAATGTCTCCAGTGAGTTAGGTCTTCTAAGACATTATTTGTAGACCATGATGCTTGACTAAGAGGAAACATTGTAATGAAATGCAACTCTGCTTAAAGCCAAACTCCAGGAAGAGATGACACCATCTGGATCGTGTTCCTTCAACCAACTCCCTGTAACAAGGTGTGCTGGCGTAGCACCAAAAAATGTGTTGATGTCTTCCACTTTTTCATCCTCGAGGCTCGGTCTGTCCTCAGGCGATGCTGTGGATCTATTGTTGTACATTTCAGACTCCGTATAATCTTCCTTTCTTATTTAATTCATGGTGTGAGTATCGGTGTAAAACGTTGTGAAGCGTTTCAGATTAACACAGCGATAACGATGGAAAAAATCCCCACCTCCTAACCAGGAGTCCTCAACTGACCAGGGTGGTTATTTGTTGAGAAATACAAAAGACTGACTGACAGCAGATCATACAGTAAATAATAAATACATTAATTTCTGTGGCATTTACTCCTAATTCAGAACAGATTATATCTGTCACTATGATTTCTTACATAATGTTTTGGAGAAATGTCCATAAGAAATCAAGGGCTGTTGATCAGCACCAATAACTCACTGTTGAGTTACACAAATGTCTGGTTTAAGGCTTATTGTCGAAACCAAACTCTTATTTTGGTACAAGCCACCAATAGTTTGTCCATTGGTAAATTAAGTGTCTCAGAATGCAGTATTCTTGTTGAAGCATTTTTAATAACAGCTGTCTTGCACGGCAGCTGGATTCTCGTGATATCACAAGATCAAATGAGATTCGCACAATCACAGGATCACGTATGATATAATGCGTTTGTGTCTGAGCCACAGTGGTTTGGACCAATCAGCGTCCTGTGAGGAGCTCCTGGCAGCTACAGGTGTGGTTTAGGTTTGTGTGATGCGTCACGGAAGCAACTGTTCGTTCTAAACAACAATGGCGGCTCCTGAAGAGGTTAGCGTAGATGCTCCAATAGCGTCTGTTATATCAGAATTGGAGAGTATTTCTTCACTGAAAGAAGAGCAAAGAACGGCACTGAAGGTGTTTCTCGATGGAAAACATGTTTTAGCTCTTCTCCTGACTGGCTTTGGAAAGAGTTTGATTGACAGATGGTTCATCCAATCACCTGCCAAGTATATATACCTGTTTGCTGATCTAGCTTCTTGTTCTATTATTAGAAACATCACTCAGTCTCAGCTAATGATGCTGGAATCTGTGTCAGAGTCATGACAGTGTTGTTGCCGTTACATTAATAAATGTCCCTTTAAGACGATTACAATGTCCTTTTTTCTTTCAGGTGATGGTCTCCCGAATCGCCTCTCCTCACGTCAACGTCCGCCTGGACTCGAGACCCGTCTCCTCCAGTGTGGCGCTGCTGGACGCCGACGGCTCAGGCGGAGCCCTGCTGATGGCCACAGGAAACAAGGTGGGATTGGAAACACAGAGATTAAGGACAAAAATTCACTTTTTGGTTCTATGCTCTGCAAAATGCAAATTTCTTGCATTAGTGAGGTGATTACAAAAACACTTTAAAACAACAGTGATCACGGAGCAGAGCCAACAGATAAAAGAGAATAATGTTCCTAGAGGCTCACCGCAAGGGTTCTGCTACTAAACACTTTCTTCTTCTGTCTGAGTGGAATTGCTTAGTTTGTGAGACTTTCTTACGTCTCCCTCTTCCTAGATCACTAAGGTCCCTCTGATTGGCCCCGGCTGTGGTCAGCTGACCACCTGTGCTTCCTGTTTGATGTCGTCGCGGGTGACCGAATGTGGCTGGTGTGATGGACGCTGCACCAGAGCCAACCAGTGTCCCTCCCCCTCCCTCTGGACCCAGGACTACTGCACTCCTGTCATCACCAAGGTAACCAACTAGTCACCATGGTGATGGTCAGGGCAGGAGGCTCACTGTTTTTACTCACTATATACTTTCGGAATACAAAACATGATTCAAAAGAGAGTTTTTAAACAGTTTCCTTCTTGCTTGATCAATCTTATTAGTTCTTCATTGTTCAGTTCACTGCTCTGCAAATAACCTGAATCTAAAAGTAAACATGAGTAACTTTGTAGCTTCCTGCTGACTCATTTTGCGGGGAAACCTCATCATTTGATCACAGAATCTCATACCCAACTCGTCACATACGGACACTTGGTCAGGACCTCTCAGCGTCACTTAGGTTCAGACAACGAAACTACTTGGTTAGGTTTAGTCAAAGATTTTGGTTTTGCATTATATAAGTTTGTTACAAGGTATGTCATGAGAACCGATAATTTGTTACCAAGTTGATACTAAAATTCTGAAAATGTGACGGTACTCATTTTTTCTACAGTACCGCAGGTACTGTAGGTATTGGGGATCAGGACTCGAGACCAACGGTGGAGACGATAGAAAATTTCCCTGATAATGCTACATTGTGAACAACAAATCTGTGTTGAAATCGGCAGGAGGAGAGCTAGTAGCTGTTAGCAGCCGGCGGGCAGCACAGTCCTGCTTGGCTAAATAACGGAGCTAACGTACAGAGGTTGCATTGAGTGCATTATGATGCATTCAAGATCTATTCTGTAAAATTTTGTATTGGGTGAAGGTCAATTATAACGTTATCCTGATGTGTTCAAATATAATCTTGTAAAATTTAGACTAGTTTTTCTATCATCAAGGATTAATAACAAGTTTGCAAAAAACAGTATGCAAACGGTAATAAAGGAGTTCATGTTGAAGTACATGGGATTTATTGTTTTGTTTTACTTTTTTACCGTGGTATTTAACTGGGTATCGAGAATCGTAGAATTTCACTGGTACTGGTATCGACTACTAAATTTCTGGTATTGTGACATCCTTATTTGTTACGTAAGTTTGTTTCTTAACTCCAGTTACGTACGTGACGTAAGTTAAGTACTTTAGGTAACATACTTACGTTATTTAAAATAAGTCAATGTTGACTTCTGGTTACACACGTAGCACGAACAGCAGTCACTTTTGTTTTGTTTGACCTGTCCATCCACTGCGACCTCCGCCTTACATGAACTTTACTGCTCTTTATACTATGTCACCTGACTTCCGGAACAATGGAGGCTCTGGGAATGGGACCTCATATGTAATGTGTATGTTGAACCCGCGATCTGTATGTTTGCACTGGTTTTGTCTCTCCAGTGTGTGGCGTTTGTGAAGGTCACGGTCCTTCCTGAAATACCAGCCCTTTTACAGCAGCACTGTCCTATTTAACGCTGCTCTGACATTGTGAGACTTTACTGAGCTCAGTGTGGGTGGTGTTCATTCTTTCTCACTTTAATGTTGCACCCCAGGCTGTCAGACTGTCTCCATATAAAAAAAACACAACACCAAGCTACCTTCACTGCCCTAAATGCAACAAAATGGGTTAATGGGACGAGAACCTGTAAAAACGCCTCTTCCTCTGGGACCATTTTAACAAGGAGGAATTTGGAAAAGGTAGAAAGGTTTGATAGAGGTTTCTTATGCAACACTTACCCACTAGATGTTATCTTCCGAGTGTCATTGTTTACTTTTCTTAAATCTCATGCCAGGATACTCTCGTCTGTATCACTTACTTGCAGTGTTGTTGACACGAATACCTAAGTAAAGTTGAAATAAACCCCTTAATTTAGGTAGATATCAGTTAATAAATAAAATGGCAACAGGCATTAACAAACTGCACAACACTACTTCCTTTTCTAGATCTCCGAACATCATTTTTCAGACACAAACTCCAACTCCACCCAAAAGCTGATTGATCAAATATATTGATTATATTGCTGTCAATCGAATCTATCAAGGAAAGAATTGCGCTTTATTGGAAGAATTGCTACTAAAAAAGTACTACTACTAAACACACTGACTTAACTCAACTGTACTATAATTTGTGCAATAATTCAACTGTGTAATACCCTGGCATTAATACCGCATATATAATGTACATTTCAAGACATATTCTTATTTAATTCATATTTATACTATAATTGCATTATATTTAACACACCTAATTGATCCCACTTCTCAGCATTTAGTTTTTCTACTTTACTTATTTTCACTGTGGTTATATGTTATATATTCTTATAGTCTTAAATGCACATAGTTGTACATATTTCTTCTTATTTTTATTATTTACTTATATTTCTCTACATATATTGTGTTTATATTGTAGCATTATGTACATAATTTACATGTTACTTACTCCATTATTTCTATTTTCTTACATTTCTTCATGCTTTTATATCAGAGCAACTGAAACGTCCCAATTTCTCCCCGGGGATCAATAAAGTATTTTTATGATTCTGATAAAATTCTAAAATTTGTGAATAATATGATTCTATTTGGTCATTTTTGGTTACTTTACAACTCAAAGATACATTGATTTACAGCTCAAAACATAGAGAGCGCTGTAGTTTCAGATCAAACGGGTTCAAAGATCCAATGCGATGGCAGATGGTGGAAAGAGTTAAAAGGGAAAAGTCACTTCTGTAATGGCTAACCTGTCATTAAAGACGACGAGAACACAAATACACCTGGAACAATACCAGGGAGAGGCAGGTGGGGCAGCACAAACATCCTGTTAGAAACAGGAAGCAAGTAGTTTACGACAAAAGTTTGTATTAATTTGGATAAACATTCAGAGATCAGTGGTACTGAGGAGCATTTTATTAATATGATCTCAGACTAAATGTTTCAAATGTTCCCTTTGCGTGCGTTAGGTTTTTCCGACCTCTGGACCGATACGAGGCTCTGCAATGGTGACGATATGCGGGAAAAACTTTGGCTTCAACAAGACGGAGGGCTTCAAGACCTCTCTGGTAACCGTGGAGGTGGCCGGAGCTCCCTGCAAACTGCCCAGACAAGACAATATCAACAGGTGTGTGTTTGTTTGTTATTTTCTTGCTTAATACATCCCGTGCCTGTGTGTGTGTGTTTTATGGAAAGATATTGAGTTTTCTGTGCATTTTGAAATGAGCATGTTCCTGCACAGTATCTGAAAAGCCACCTTTGCGAGGCAGAGAGAGACAGAGTGTGTGTTAAGTGGTGGGTGTTTACGAGATAAAGGGACCCGTAGACTGGCGTCCTATAAGGGCAGAGCAGGAGTTTAAGAGGGGTTATTGTGTTGAAGGAAGAATGTTAAGAAGCCCCCCCCCTCCCCTCTCCTGCAGCCGTCCACATTCAACACATGACTCCTTTAACTGAAAAATTGCTGGGAAAGAATCGCTGCATCCAGACTTTCCACTCTCCCAAATCCACTGGAGCCATGTCCCATTCAAAAGCCCCTTTTGCTACAAACAACCTCATTACAAATTTGGGGGGGGGAAAAATAAAAACACCGCCCACCCAATCCCAGATGAAGATGGCCTCTTTGTGCAGGAGGTCATCATTGAATTAGGATAAGTACTTGTTGCCAGCGTCGGGGTATAATGCCTGGTCTGTGTGTGTTTAGGTGGACTGAGCTGCAGTGTTCCCCAGTGTTCAGTGGGAACTTCACCCCATCAGGACACACAGTGAAGGTCACGAGTGGACACAAGGTCGCCACGATGGAGGGCTTCACCTTCGTGGTAAGAATAAACTTTTTCCTTCTTTTTGGTTGCACTTTGTGAAAAATCTGTGTATTTTGTCTATAAATCGATCTGCCTGACATGATTTGAAGGTCCTCAGTATGTATACTTGTAGTGCTCGACAGTAACGGTTGCCGGGTTTAGGGGCGGCTCAGTGGGTAGAGTGGTCGTCCTTCAACCGTCGGCGGTTCAATCCCCGGTTCCTACTGTCTACATGTTGAAGTGTCCTTGAGCGAGACACCGAACCCTAAGTTGCTCCCCGGGCGCTTTACAGCAGCCCACTGCTCCTTAGGATGGGTTAAATGCAGAGGTCAAACGTACGAATCTAATAAACAATTTTTGGCTTCTTAGTATACATGAAAAATAAGGACAACAAACAGCAAAACATGCACCCCAAAATAAATACATTTTTAATATTTGTTTCATCAGTGATATTTAAGTATTTATGCTACAATCAGAACCAGATCCACACTGCACGTGACAACGCTGCACGTCTGTTGGTACGTTTACCCTCGTGCACACAGGCATCTCTTATAGAGACAACTAGTGCAGTACCCGTTCGGTCCACATACCCGTTCAGAACGGACCGATTGCTTAGCTCCCGCTAGCCACCTGGGATTGCTGCTTGCAGCGTTGTCGGGGTCTCGTGCCCGTTTGGAGCGCGTGGCCATTCGGAGCGGGCCGATTGCTGGCCCCCCCAGGAAGTGTTGCTTACAGCAGTGTCGAGAACTCATCGCTCGTTGACTCCAGGGACGTAAATTTGTGACGTCTTGGGAGGCGAAGTATCCCCGGCATCTTTGAGCTGGACGGAAAATTATACTGCAGTTTGTGTTTGGTTACTGTAATAAAGTTTTTATTCTTCTATGTCACATTTTCATTATTAAGCTGATACAGTATAATTACATAGTATCTTAATTACTCTAAATCTAAGATGACTAAAAATGGCAACCATATCTTTAGTTTTGGCAACCCAAAGCCGATGCCTGGTTGCCTGGCAACCACTTTTAGAAGTTAGTGTTGAGCCCTGACTTGATGAGTTCAACACAAAGTAATTACACAAATTTAAGCAAATCGCTAGGATCTAATAGACTTATTGAAAGTGTCTGGTGGTCTCTGCGTCCAGGATCCTGTGATCCATGAAATCTTCCCGACATTCGGGCCGAAGTCCGGGAACACCATGCTGACCATCAGAGGAGCCTTCCTGGATACTGGGAACAAGCGAGAGGTGACGATAGGGAAAGCAGCCTGTAAGATCCAGAGGTCAGTTCACACTCTCTTTTTTTTATCCTTTCTTTTCTTTCTCTTTTGTTTCCTTTTCTCTTTCTCTTTGCCTCACGCACTGCAGAACAGCAGCACCTCCTCTCTGCCTTTTTCTTTCTTTCTTAGAAAGGAATTGGGGAGGTTGTACAGTATGTACTGTAAATGGATTGTGGTGTTTGATACATATACTCAAATATGTCTTGACATTACTGTAATTTAACTTTTTTTATGAACTGGAGGACTGGTTAAAGAAGATCAAAGGTTTCTTTCCTCGCTCATTTCCTCATTCCGTTTCCTCTCCCGCTCAATCAGGAATTATCTGCAGGACTAATGCAAAAGAAATGCATGAATAAGGGACAATGGCTACCACTGTACTCTACATACTAACACCACAATATATCCTGTGTGTTTACTCATTCCCCTCCACCCCAACCGCCACCATCAGCTTGACATCCACCATGCTGACCTGTAAGACGCCTCTACACAGCATTCCCTCCAAGCAACCCGTGAAGCTGACGGTGGATTCGGTGGAGCGCCACGCCCCCGTGCAGTTCACCTACAACCAAGACCCCATCATCAACAGCATCCAGCCCTCACGCTCCTTCGTCAGGTTAGTTGTGTTCATTCAGAATGGGGTTTTCAGCCTTAAGGCCCAGACACACCAAACCGACATCGATGCAGCGATGAATCCGTGCTTGGTGTGAAACGGCTTTTATCGTTGTTTTCTCCACATCTGTGTGGTGGCCAACGCTGAAGTGCTTCCACTTTTTGGATTTTTAACGGTTTAGATATCACTATTTGTCAATGTCGACTTGATAAATTTCCTCCATATTTCAGCTCTTGCTCATATTTCTTCACCTAGAAGGAAGTACAAGTGACTGAGCGTGTCTGTGGATGAGGCGAGACAGATTAATGCTTTAGTTTTACAGCAGGAGGAAACGAGTAGGAGGTGACGAGTGGCTAAACTGCTAATGCTAACAACAGGTCCCTCCCAGTGGGGATATACTGTGTCTCTGTGTCTGATGCCAACGCTAACATCCGTTCTCACCCCCCCCACCCTCAATGTAGCGGAGGCTGCACAGTGTCGGCTCACGGCTTCTTCCTCCAGTCCGGCCTCCAGCCCCAGATGGTCCTCACCACCGGTCAGGATGCTGAGGTCTTCCATGTGGTGAGTACAACAACGGTTTCATATCACCAAATGAGATATCCATAATTTGGATTACAAAGTTTGCACAATCTGAGTTGAGGTTAAGCCTTGAAGACTCATCTACAGTGTAGATCCTCTCTGAGTAATATTTCCCTCATGGCCATTTTGAGCAACTTTTCCTGGAACTCAAGGATATTTTACTGACCATGCATTTTGACTGCAAGGACCAATGCATGGCCTAAAAAGTCCCTGCTCCTGAGGTAATACTGGTTGCTAACAGGGAAGACTTTGCAGTAGCCTACTGTGCAAGGCTGATAGGTCAACCACAAGCCTCAACAACTTATAGAGAGTAATAAGAGCGAGATAGTGAAAATGAAACTTAATTTGCTTTACTAATTATGCTCAATGGGTCTGTGCTTATGTGCTCTTGCTTTCTGTAATGCCATCAACCTGCCAGGGTGAATTAGCCTGTATGGCTAAATCTGGCACATTTACATGATGGCTAATGTTAATTAATGTGCATTGTCCCTTCTTATTTTGTGTTAGTTCGGAGCGTTATTTAACCTCCTTTACGACAAGCTAGTATGACATGGTTGGTACCTATAGATTTTTTTTTTTTTTTTTTTTTTTTTTTTTTAACCTAAAAATCTTAAGTTGCATTAATGCGTTAAACAAATTAGTGATGTTAAACAAATTTGCGTTAGCGTTAAATGCGTTAAATTTGACAGCCCTAATAAAGACCCATATAAAACACTCAGGAGGTCATTGCTACTTTGGAGACGGCGTCTTTCCTTTCTGGTGTGTCAATCTCCCTTATGCATCTCTCTCAAAGGAGACGTTCCTTTCCAACACCTGTTCAAACATCACATTGACATCGTAAATAAAAAAACACTGTTTTAATTTTGCATTTCTTGAGATGAAGAAGTGGAAAGCAAACATGAATGGTTTTGTTCCTTTGGCTCCTTATATGGTTGAAAAAGACCCATTAAATGATGCACAGCAGGCAAAATAAACCTTTCAAATACCTCGCTGTCACATGCATGGTATTGTCATTATGCATGCTAACGCCCCCAAAAACATCCAGAAGAGAAAAAAAAGACTTTTTGACAATGGGGGGAAAAAAAGCTCAATTGTCAGACAAACAGGAGAAGAAAGGAAATGGAAAATCCACCTCTGATCTGTCGGATCCAGCCGTCACCTCTGACTCACCCACAGTAGCGGAGCGAGGCCTCTAGATGCTCTGGCTCTCCTCACCTCCGTCAGACTTTATTCTACTTATTGCAGGAAAAATGATATTGCATGCTCGGAGCACATCATTGCTCCCGTAGACTGGCTGGCCTTTTACAGCGACGGCCTGGAGGAGTTTTAAATTATCCGACCCTGACACTCGCCAGGCTTTCACCGCGCTGTCTACAGGCCATTAAAAGTGTCTGGAATGGATGTTGTTTAATTATAAAGGCCTTAAAGTGGTGTTAAATGTACTTAAAATATCATCCAGGTCGTAAGTCAAAAGCAACAGTGCTTGGTTTTAGTTATAAAGACATTTTTTATCGGTGCTTCAGTCTGATCCCTTCATTAGGACACCTACAGCTTCTATATTTGACTATAGGGTCAAAGATGGGCAAAGGAAGGGTCATCTTTCAGGCTAAATGTATTTATTCCAACCTGTCCGTTCATATTAGTGAATGATGAATGAATAATTAATCTCCCTTCCATCAACTCATTTTGGCTTTATTTAGTTTTAAAGTTTTTCACTGCAAAATGACTTGTTTCAAGTCTTTCAAGTTGATTTTTTCTTGATTATAGCGCACAGATCTCCAGTATTCTTTCATGTTTCAAGATACTATCTCCATTTTTTGGAACTAATGTTCATTTTGTTAAGGTTTTTTATTTATTTATTTAAGTCTTAAGGCCTTTACAGACCAGGGGCGTGACGAATAAATGACACGAAAATGTTATTCTCATCTTAGTCAAAGAAAACCGTAACTATCTTGATATAGTTTTGAAAACAGTTTTAGCCATCAGATTATAACGAACATTTCAGTCGATCTAGTCTAGCCAACCTATCTTGTTTATCTTCCTTCTCCCAAGCTTTGTTGTTGTAAGTAAATTACTCTGAGTCCTCCTGACTATGGCACGTGCAGCACAGGACACAAAACTGTTGCATTGAAAAAAGAAATGTCTCCTCTTTTTCGTCAACAAAAATAGAGATTTTGGTAAAGATTTTATTTTTAAGACTTCAAGGAAGACAGCACGACTGGAAGACTGTTCATAATCTGCATGAAAACAGTTAAGGCCATAAACTGAACTAATTAAATAAATAAATAACTGGGCTTACTGGTGCATTCAGAGCTGTCTCTCGTACAAACTCTCTTCAAATGAGCGTGGAGCAGTTATCATACATGATGGCACTTGATGGCTTTATTGATAGTACATCATACAGAGAGCAAAATGATCGTACAAATATGGTAATTATCTGGCAACGCTGACCTCCACTTCATAACACAGACACAACATTCAGGAAAACAATATTCCCTCGACCATTGTTGTGCAGTTCACCTAAAGTTTTCAGACAGAAAAGAGTCAGCACTGTCTGAAGTAATAACACTGACCACAGATTCTCTATGTGACCTTTCTGACCTCCTGATCCACTCTTACAGTGTGCTTGGATAACAGTCTCACAGCTTGAGTTTCACTGCAGTTGCTGTTGAAATGAAACCACATCCTTTGAAGCCTAATTTTATCGATTAAACTTTATACAATTCTCCATGTAAAGAAGTAGTTTAACTTCTTATCAAGTCCTGCCTCACATTAGCTGAACTGAAACAGAGAATATATGACAACAGGCAAACTTTTTTGGAGCAACTCAAGATTTTTTCTCTATAAACATGACAAACTTTCCAACTGTCGGACTTTTTAACAACTTATATATCGTATCTTGTTAAGAGTACCTATTCTTTGAGAGTGGAGGTGAGTCATAACAAACAAACAGCCCGTGTTTTCAGAGTGAAGGCGTGTTGTTCTCTTATTGTGTGTGTGATGTTTGCCTTGGGGAGGCAGTTTGAGGACAAGCAGTGCTTTGTAACGATGTTATCTGTCATGCTGAGACGCACGCTGCTGCAGGTTCAGTCAGGAGATAATAACACACTAAGTAAACACACACGCATTCAAAAACATGTACTCTTATGGAATTATGAAAAGAGAGACTCAAAACTTAGCGACACAATATCCCTTTATCTCCAATCTGTCTCTCACACACACAAACACACACACACACACTCCCTGCAGTGTCTCATCTTTCAGTTTCCCTCCCCTGGTCATTGACCTGTGTTCAGGTCAGTGGTTGATGGGTCTCTGGGGAGCTCGGGCTTCGTTACACACAAACAGCGTGAACACATGCAGCTCTGAGCGCGCCGAAGTCACGTCCAAAAGATGCTGTTTCGAACCCCTGATTCACCTGGCATGTACTGTATCTGGACTTGCATCTACAACTGCCTCCCCTCCTCTCTCAGAAGTTGCTATCAAGGCATCTTTGAGCTTTTTAACTTCCAACTGCTCGAGTAGAAATGCTCTGAGAGACAACAGAAGACGATTGTTGCTGCGTTTGGAAGTTTCCCGGCGTGAGGCGAAGCAGTTTGTTGGGTCAACTCTCTCTGGACAAATTAAAGGTTAAAAAAACAGTTGAAAGGTCGAGAAAAAAAAGAAAAGGTCAGGCAAACTGGACATTTAAATACACACGTTTACATGACATACAATACCCTGTACAATAAGTGATCATAAACAACAAAGTGTCCTTATACAAAATGAAAATCAATTGAAATATTTATTTATTATTTTTAGGGCTGTCAATCGATTCAAATATTTAATCACAATTAATCGCATTATTGTCCATAGTTAATCAGGATTAGTTGCAAATTAATCGCACATGTTTTTTTTATCTGTTCAAAATGTACCTTAAAAGGGGATTTGTCAAGAATTTAATACTCTTAGCAACATGGGAGTGGGTAAATATGCTGCTATATGCAATTATATGTATATATTTATTATTTGAAATCAATTAACAACACAAAAAAATTACAAATATTGTCCAGAAACCCTCACAGGTACTGCATTTAGCATAAAAAATATGCTCATAACATGGCAAACTGCAGTCCAACAGGCAACAACAGCTGTCAGTGTGTCAGTGTGCTGACTCGACTATGTCTTGCCCCAAACTGCATGTGATTATCATAAAGTGGGCATGTCTGTAAAGGGGAGACTCGTGGGTACCCATAGAACCGTTTTCATTCACATATCTTGAGGTCAGAGGTCAAGGGACCCCTTTGAAAATTGCCATGATAGGTTTTCCACGCCAAAATTTAGCGTAAATTTGGAGCGTTATTTAGCCTCCTGCACGACAAGCTAGTATGACATGGTTGGTACCAATGGATTCATTAGGTTTTCTAGTTTCATACTGTATGATACCAGTTGCTTCACTCTAGCTTTAAAACTGAGCTGTCGTCTACAGCAATCTCCCTCAATACTAGACTAATTTCATAAATTGTTGTCCCTATTAGTCACTTAGACACAAAAACATGGAAAATAGGGTCCAGGTTGAATAAAACCGAAGTTACCCTTTAACTCGTGCTTAGGTCTGTTTGGCCAGTGAGTAACATAGGACAAAGCAGAATCACTGTCGCTATGGTTACCTGCAATTTAACATACTTTGCTCACTGATTTAGATCACTAGTTAACGGACTGGAACAGTGTTCAACATTCAGAAACGGGTATAATATCATTAAACAAACACTTATTCTTATAGGAAAGGCTTTAAAAATTACATTGACAAATAAAAAAATGGCAAAATATGGACTTCGCCGTAAGTTTTTTCCTGGATTTTGTTTACAGCCAAGTTTACTGGGGTGTAATTTCACCTGTAATCTTAGAGGGTCAGTGTTCAAATGTTCTTTATGTGTCACCTGGTACCGCAGCATTGCGAGTTTACACCATGCAGGGTAGTCGGGGATCAGCTCACTTTCAAGTTAACAACACATGCTGCGACTGTATTTAATACCATGCAAACCGCCAAAACGTTTTTAAATCCTCTCTGTTAAGATGTGAAGAATAAACGGCTCTCGGATGACTGAAAGGCGGCGTGTTGAAGCGAACCCTAGCCTAGAACCCTAGCCTAGAGGAATATAGCAAAAACAAAATTTCTAGCTTCCTAGAGAGAGAAAGAGCGAGAGCGTGAAGCTGTATGAAATACTAATGATTTAGGATGGGATCATGCCCCGTAGGGCCCCAGCTGTCGCCTGTTAAATTCCTTCCAGTAAACGGGATGAGTTGAGGCTCAGCCTGGGAAGGGACAGTATAAGTGTCTTATTGTCTTAACCCCTCAAAATAGAGGCACGGATCGTTCACAAACTGACATCCCAGAGGTTTCCATCGCCAGCGGAACGGTACTGGGGGTAATACGAGCCAGCCTCTCATGCCTGCAGAGCTGCGTTCATAAACCTAAGCGACGGCCGTGCGACCACAGCAGCCAAATGATGTTCAGTTCAGTCGGTGAAAATCTGTTCTCCAGAATCTGTGAAATCTGCACAGAGAGGAAGAAACCAAGACTTGCTTAAAGCCAACAGCAGAGGTTCAGGGTCTCAGTTGGAGTCGGACCATGAAAACACCCAGTGTTGACTTGATATCTGCCTCTCAGATCTCCAGTAAATCCTGGTCTCAGCCAATCTCAGCTTTCCCACAAACATGAAAGAGGTTTTTTTTTTACGATCTGTCGTGAAAAGCTGGCATGGTCTCAAAGCCAAAGAGGGCTGCACATACACACAAAAACAGCAAAAAAAAAAGTGATCTCTGAATGTTCACAGATCACTCCCAAAGCTGAGGGAGTGGAGCTCTTCATAGCAGCTTTGCTTTGCACCATCACGGATAGTTTGGGTTAACTAGAGGCTTCACCGTAGCCAGACACCTGTCGCCTGCATTCACAAACTGGCTTGTTTCGTGTCAGACTCCTCTTCCTGGCTCAATCTCTCCAGCTGACCCCTGAACGCCTCATGAAGCCTCTTTCCTTTTCCATACCCACCGCAGCTGCGGGGAGTATCTGAGAGAAGGAAGTTAATGAAAGTGAATGAGTAACGTTTTTCAGCAGTCAAGGTGCTTCAAAGCTCCAACTGCTTCCAGTAAAGCTGCTCATTGACAGTCAGAGGACAAGACTGTGGTTGTGCAGTACCAACCCGGTCTCACGGGAAGGCGTATAAATACCACGACATTACACGGACATTCTGCGTGTCATGAATATGCAATTTAGCCTTTTCGCGTGTCATTTGTATGCCGCTTTTTGTATGAAATTTGTATGTCACGTAAACGTCTGCAGTTAGGTTGAGGCAAGAAAACCACTATCTTAGGTTTAGGCAAGAAAACCACTTAGTTAGGGTAAGGGAAAACATCTTTGTTGGACTTAAAATAAGTATGTAAACTAATTTAAAAACGTACGGAAACAACGTAACACAACTACAGAAAACAATCGTCTCGTTACAAACATTAAATGACAATTGTTTGTCACGTGACAAACGTCACTAACGTAACTTACAGAAAACAAAACGCCGGTCAACAGCACAGGTCTCGAACAACGGCCTCCTGGGTGAAAGTCCGGTGTTTGTATGACCCGTCCATGTCCCCACCCACCTGCCATAAGTGGTCGTTCTCGCTTTTTATACTACGTCACCAACAGCATTTATACGCTGATGCGTTTACATTGCAGTTGGTACAGGATACATGGTGTACACATGACATGCGGAAATCAAGAAAGGTGTACTTATTGCACACTAAACGCGATGTGCATTATCTTGGCGTTTATACACCTTTTCGTGCCAACAGGCTGGCAGTACTGGTGTGAATGAGTGTAAATTTATCTGCAGAATAAAAAAAAACAGGTACCTGTTGTCTAACATGACACGCCGAAGAACCATCTGAGAAGCCGTCATTGGAAGCTGTTTGGAAAAGGGCTGGCACTTTAAAAAAAAAAAATACTTGGCAGGTGATTGGACGAACCATCTGTCAATCAAACTCTTGCTGTAGCCAGTCAGGAGAAGAGCGAAAACATCTTGTCCATCGAGAAAAGCCTTCAGTGCCGTTCTTTGCCTCCTCTTTCAATGAAGGAATACTCTCCAGTTCTGATAGAACTGATGCTATTGCAGCATCTACGCTAACCTCTCCAGGAGACGTCAGTAGCCTCTCCGTGTCGTCACACAAACCTAAACCACGCCCGTAGCTGCCAGTAGCTCCTCACAGGACGCTGACACAAACTGTACTTTCTAATACCCATACTACCATACTATTTAGTATGCCAGAAAAAGATTGAGTATGTCCCAATACATAGTATGCCGAATGGAGTATACCAAAAATACCACGATGTCCTACTACATCCGGTCGCACAGTATGCTTTTCTGACTATTCTGACCCACAATCCTCTGCGCATCGGATATATGAGCAAGAAGGTCAAAGTTCGATGCTCAATGTTGTGACAAACAAATAACACGAGGTAATCTGTAACTGAAAGTATCAATAAATGAGTGCAGTTTAGTGTTGGTCATTTGCACAATGGTAAAACACAAGAGTGAAGTCTATAACAAAAAAAGAGCTTAAAGTTTTTTTTTTTTTAAATGGACAAGATGTAAAACACATTATGTGCCGTTACAAAAGAAGAAAGAGTGAAATTTACACCTAAAAATCCAGATAATAAGCAAAAACACGGCTGAAGTGGAGACCTTAAATCCAAAGTAAATAATAACACAACTCAGCATGGTAGGAAACTCCACTGGTATAAATCACTCTAGATTTGACAGGCACTTTTGTACGTGGGAGCTCCGTTATGACTTCGCTTTTTCGCAGGCTGTTACACTAATGATCGTTCAGGGACGGCGGAGGGTTGGAGATCGCTGGTTCTCTCATCACCCCACCGTAAAGCTCTCGGCCCGCTGTATTGTATTTACAGCTGCTGCCGACCTACAGCCCTTCACCTCCTCTCCCTTAAATGAGAGGAGACATCCACTGAACAATGAAACTGACTGAGGTTTCCACTAATTCACAGGATATTTTTCCTTTCGCCGCACCCTTGGGAGACGGGGGGGACGGGGTGGACGGGGGGGGTTACCCTACAGTCCCGCTCTACTCGCTCCTTATTGGTGTGTGGAGGACGGAGGTTAATTGGATTGCTTTCGTTAGGCGACCTAGCGCTACCCGCACACACATGAACACATTCAACACGCGTGTGTGTTTTAAATGTCTTTATGCTCGTGTTTGTTTACTGGTTTGTGTCCATCTGGGCTGCTGTAGCTCACTGGGGAGTCAGACTGGGAAGTGTATGAGGAAGTTTTAGCGACAGAGCTGCTGTTACTCTGCAGTCTGAGTCAGAGAGCAGTCAGAGTGTTAGAGGTCAGATTTCAACCTGTTTGTTGAGCTTTTTTTTTGGAGTATTACAAAATGTACAGACCATAGTCCAAAGTGTGGTGGTTCCCAACTGGTCTAGCCTCAGGGTCCACAGAGGCTGCCACCCTGTTTTTTTGTTTTTTATTTATTCTCAATGCTCAATTAACCCATACATGTACTTTGTTCTCCGAGATACAAAGAGAAGGCAAACAAATAAAATTTTTAAAAAAAATTGATGAATGAGTAAATAAATAGAAATAAATAAATAAAAAAACAATAGAATAAAAAATAGATAAATAATAGATAAAATAAAAATAGACAAATAATATAAAAAATAGATAAATAAATAAATAATTAAATGAAATAGAAATAAATAAATAATAGATTAAAATACAAAATTGATAAATAATAATAAAAATTAAAATAAGAATTGATAAATAATTAAATATTAGTTAAAAGATAAAGATTTATGTTGTTTTTATATCTGTTTTATTTCACAAAATGAAAATATAGATTAAGTGCAGTTGGTGCTAAATCTAATGAAATGAACAGCATTGCAACATGAAAGTGCAACCAACCATTATAAACCACTGAGCACATTTTTTCCCTCTAGCTCCTCCTGTCCTTGTGCGATATCCACTCAAGGACACATCTACCTTTGTAGCCCAAAAGATAAACACTGACTATCATTGGCCACCGCAGCGCAAACATCACCATTGATCTGTTAGCCAAACAAGTTTGTTTTGAAGGCACCTGTGTAGAGGAATATCACGTCATCACACTTTGGTAACGGCTTTATATCGATATTTGCTTTGCGTAATGAATAAACCACAACCTCCGTGATAAATACAACAAATCCTCCTTTTATCCTGACCTCAGCGTCATCACAGAAGTCTAGATGTAAACAACGTGTCTGCTGGGATCCAAACAGCATATTAACAGGCAGGATAGAGGATAATAGATCATTTTATAAACACTATTGGTCTCTTAGCTGCTCCTATTACTGTTGCTTGTCAAGTCATATCAACAACAGCTTTCAGATTAGTGTTCCCATTTATATTCCGGATCCCTTTTTTATTGTGTGTCTATTGATTTCTTGTTTCTGGGAACGTTACCCTGGATCCAGATCTCAGTAACACTCCCATTTGGATGCTGCTCCCTCCCCAAATTCTCTCCAACTCTCTGTTTGTAAAACTGTGGACAGATCAGCGACTTTACTGTTTACCACATTGTGTAAGAGTTTTACAGCACTTTACTGTTGTTGAATTTCGAGCCATTATCAACACTGTGTTTTGAAACTGTAGAACAGAGTGAGATGAGCCACATTTTACATTTTGGCTAACAATAATTGCTTTAATCTTGATTTACAACAACTGTTTCTGCCGAACTGTCCACCTGTTCCACCCTCCGGTTGAGGCCTATATAGTCATAGACTCTATATAAGAAGTGGATTACAGTTTTGAAGCCTTGAGGTCGGCATTTTTGGCCTTCGTCATCTTGGTTTTCTTTAGTATCTTCTGCACATGTCAGTGCTCTGTGCCACATAAACATGCTGTAATTCCACCTATAACTGCACAAAGCAAAGATAGTTAAGACAGACATGAAGTCCAGCTCTCAAGTAGTTCCTCTTGAGCAGCCAATACAAGGCCGATTCAAACCGTAATGCAGCCACATGAGGTTTAGATCTTTGCCGTGTAACGGGAGACGTCAACCTCAGCTCCTCTATCCCCGTGCTCTCTTGAGACGAGATGAAACTCTGCCACACCTCAATAAAAAAGGACTTAGGGTGTTTCTGACTCTCACTGGGGGGTTCTTATTGAGCACAAAAGCTGGGAGGACGATGTGGGCTGAATCCAACGCGGGATAAAACTCTGTTGTGCCCTCGGGCCATGCGTGTAAACACTGCAGTGGCTGAAAACAGGTGGTGTCTCACAGAATGTGTTGAGTATAAAAGAAGCTGCCAAACGGAGGATTACTGCATAGTGGTTCTGCATTGTGACTGAGTGAAGACCTGGAGGGAGCTGTCTGTGCTCTGAGTAGTAGGAACGCTGAGAGCTTGAGGTGTTTTATCTCTTCATGGTTGTATAAACAGTGTGTGGAGCAATTTTGGCATTCGCTTCTTCAAGGGACTATTTTAAGATCTGAATTAGGATCAGCTTTGGGTTAGGATGAGAGGGGAAGTTTGGTATGTAGCAGTGATGGTTGAGTTTAGGGGCAGAGGTCGGAAAGCAAATGGAGTCGGTATGGTTTTCACTCGTACTGTTACATACTCAGGTGGCACCCTCCGGGTCTGAAAAGTGAAGTCAATGCTGAAGTGCCTTAAACCTGCATTCTTTCTAATGGCCAGCAGGGGGCGACTCCTCTGGTTGCAAAAAAATAATCTGATTGTATAGAAGTCTATGAGAAAATGAGCCTACCTCTCACTTGATTTATTACCTCAGTAAACATTATAAACATGAGTTTATGGTCTCAATCACTAGTTTCAAGTCTTCTTCAATACAGCATGATGTTCATTTAGTAAATTATGGTCCCATTTAGAGTCAAATGAAGCAGGAGATGCGTTAGGGCGTGGCTACTTTGTGATTGACAGGTCGCTACCATGGCGTTGTCCAGTCTGGGAGTTTTCCGTGTTTTCGTCTTAGAACTTTAACCCTTTCACAGTGTGTTTTCAGTTCATGAAAGTGTAACATTTTGGTTGCCTAAAAATATCTTATTCAGCGTTTGGTTGTACTTAGCTCCACCCTCTCCCCCTGTCACTCCAGATTTCAAAACGGCAGTCCAAAAAACTAATGGGTGATATCATGGTGACTACGTCCACTTCCTATATAAAGTGTATTGCTTTAGTTGGTGCCTGTGACCCTCTATACATCGCTCTCCAACTTCCCTGCGTACATCAAAACGTGTGCCAACATTATTTCCTAATAAATGTGGTAAACACCTGTACTTTAATGAGGAAAGTGTTCCTGAACATAACACAGATGTGAGCACCAGGTGTGTCTCCCTCTCCCCTCCCAAACAAGATGTCTGCGATGAACGGAGATTTATTAATCTCAAATCATGCCTAACGTTAGTGGAACATAACATATGGGGTATGGAATTAATCTGCAGATGCTCAAGTTCAAAATGAGACAAAACTTTTCTATGGATGTCAGTTTTTGAGGCACGACAAAAGGCCAAAATGCATGCAAAGAAATCCAGCAGAAGTGATCTTAATGTTTGTTTGTGCTCTTACTTCAGCTCTCATTTCTCAAAACCTGCATTTACAAAAGTGCTGTTTTTCTAACCTTCACGTTTTTGTCCGTCATGTGTTCCCTTCCTCCTCCAGAGCTGTGTGTACGCTGAGAACCGGACGTCCATCCAGTGCACCACGCCCTCTCTGGCCAAACTGGCTCTGCAGCCGCCTGTGGTCACCAAGGTGGCGTTCGTCTTGGACGGCTACTCCACGGATCAGTGGGACCTGATCTACGTGGAGGACCCCCTCTTCCAGGACCCCAAGCTCACCTCGAAGGACAACAAGAGTATCGTGGAGCTCAAGGTAAGACTGTAGGGTCAGCACTCAATTGTGGCATGATTGGTTGTTAAAAGAGAGGAGGCTGTGACTTTCGTTGTCTTTCAATTACTCTGTTTGAAAAAATATAATGGAACAGCAAAGGTTAGATTCATCCTCTGGTAAAGATTGAGGCGAGACACTACAGGCAAAAACATTGTTTTTCATGCATTTGAGATTTTGGACTATTTTGTTTCCTTAACATGTCTTCTTTCAGACTAGTGGAAAGACATCATCCAAATACACATTTAGATGTTTATTTTACTACTTCTGTCTGTACATTTCTCCTAAATTCACCAAAAGTTACCATTAGATAATGCCTCATTTGCCAATTCAAACATACATTTTCAGGAAACTTGTAATGCAAAATATAATTTTCTTAATGTAAGTAATCAACTGGGACGTTTCATGGTGATATCTATCACTTATTCACCTTAAAAGTGAACTCCAGCAGGGCAGAAACAGGTGCAGAAACTCAAGACACCTGCAGAAACTCTTATCGTCAAGTTCAAGGTTGTTAAGTCAGAAAATCTCCATGTATGTGCTGTAGCACATTTCAAAAGCTATTCAGAGAACAGCGAGCAGAAACATATACATATACAGACTCCCCTGCACCTCTCCGCAACTCCACAGATTCGTTAGACTTTCATTTAAATTCAGAGATGTAGTTTACAGAGTTTTGAGATGAATTCACACTTTGGAAGCAGGTTGATGTTCAATCCGCCGGTCGCTCCACTTTGCCTCCCGATCATTCACACGTCCGTGGTCCGGGTCAAGTTGGGAAGGAAACAATACTGAAAGAAAAACAGGAAGTGAAGTCTGTTTCCCATCGTTTACACCCTCCCACCCCGACCTCCCCATCACTTCCCCACTGCTACACCTCTCTACGTATTCTCTCCGGTGACATGCATTGTTCTGACTGCCGAGGTCAAAGCTCTTGACATATTAATGCTGCTTTTCAAACAAGCCACCACATTCCCCCGAGCCTGTTTCAGCAACACAATGAAATACATATTTCTCCTTCTTTCATTTTTTTTGTTGGACTGCAGCTCGACGCTTTGTGGCAGCTGTGCTGGACCTCTCGCAGGGGATACTGGCTGTTTTTTTTTTTCTTCTTTCCGTCTTTTCTCAGACGTGACCTTGGCCCCGATGCTAAATCCACCACCAACCCAACCTCTAACCCCCCTTCATCCCTCCCTTCAGCCCAGACAAACCCCCAGTTTTTACCCAGGGGGGATGGTACCAGGCATCGCACCGAAACAGGCCACATTTAACGCCATCCGATAACCCTGCCCCTGCAGTGGCCTCCAGTAAAGGGCAAACACTGGGCTCATTTAGCGCCATCTGATAACTCGAGCCCCAAAACGGCTGCCAATAAAAGACAAATAAAGGGATATTCGGCTGTGACTGACGGGTCCGCACCAGGCTGTTGATGTTGGCATGTAGCCCGGCTCTTATCGCTGTCGATCACTTCACGGGAGGCTGCGTCTCACTTCCAATTATCATCGTAACAATTTATTTAGAGTAACTGTCTAATGACTTTAATAACTCTTCTCTGCTGTGTGTGTTTGTGTACAGCGTTGTCTGTCACGCCTACAGCTGGGAAACGCACTGAACAAAGACTGCGTTGGATGATCTTGTTACAAAGTGTTGTCTTAGTGTGTACGTCCTAATTGCAAGCAAGTGGGTGAATTTGTGCTGCTGCTGCTGCGTTTGAAGGCTGCCAGTGTGTGAGAGTGCAGTAACAGGTGCGAGCCTCCACTCTGTGTCAAATTGGAAAATCCCAAGCTGTCACGCAAGGAATGTGATCATTCTCTTTATTGCCTTCTGCTGCACTCAAACAAGTGTGTTTATGTGAGAAAGAGAAAGAGAGAGAGAGAGAGAGATGGAACAGAAAGTGAACGGGAAGAGTAAACAAGGGAACGAGATCGCGGCTGAGTGGAGGAGAACGGGAACAAATTTGTTCTCTCACAGCTTCCCGTCAAACACTCACTAACTCTTTACTCATGTGGACAATTGCTGTGTGTGCTTCCAGTCAGATCTCAGAGGGGGTGTTGTCGTTCCATTAGGGGTCAAACAAGTAGAATAAGTTGCTCAATAAGTCTTCTTACTCATAACAGAAGCAGCGAGCTCAGTTCATGCTCAGTCAGTCCTTTCCATCACTATGAATCATGATGCCAGGAACAGAGACCTGCTCCTGATTTACCTCAGTAGTACTTCTAAGACTATTTTCTACACTGTTTTCCAACAGATTTGAAACTTTCTGTTTCCAAATCCCAATATGTCCTAAACAAGCCATAACATATGGCTTCGGACTATAAAATTCATATCATTTTGTCAACCATGCACGCATGTCACTTACTGGCCTTTTAAAAAAGTCCTATAAATAGTTTAAAAGCTGCACAAGGAAACTTTAAAGAGTGTGAAAGTTTAAATAAGGAGGTCTGTGAATTACAGAGAACACACTTATGTGACCTGTGATTGATTTATACCAAAGTAAACCTTACCAAACAGCCTCCCACCCTTCCATCCTCGCCAGCAGTCCACATCTTCCACTCTAAAATTGATGCAGCCTGACTGTGTGTGTCCATAAAAGATTAAATACTGGGCCTCAGGGCACAAACACTAAGAATGTGCACCATACAGGCACAGTATAAATATAATACAGACCTTACGCCTTAATCTAAAAGTTACTGTGAGGAACATTTTACTGGTTATGAAACAGTCTCAGTTTAATGCTTCTATATGACCTACATAAGCAAACGAGACCATCAGCGAGCAGACCAGACTTTTCAGACCAGGCGCCAACCTCCAGGTCTGAAAAGTGAAGCTAATGCGGAAGTACTTTAAACTTGTATTCTTTCTAACAGCCAGCAGGGGGCGACTCCTCTGGTTGCAAAAAGAAGTCTGATTGTATAGAAGTCTATGAGAAATGAGCCTACTTCTCACTTGATTTATTACCTCAGTAAACATTGTAAACATGAGTTTATGGTCTCAATCGCTAGTTTCAAGTCTTCTTCAATACAGCATGATGTTCATTTAGTAAAATCTAGTCCCATTTAGAGTCAAATAGACCATAAAGCAGGGGATGCTTTAGGGCGGGGCTACCTTGTGATTGACAGGTCACTACCACAGCGTTGTCCGGTCTGGGAGTTTTCCGTTTTTCTTGTCTTAGAACTTTAGTTCTTTCACAGTGTTTTCAGTTCATAAAAGTTAATTGTGACATTTTGGTGTCTTAAAAATGTCTTATTCAGCGTTAGTTGTACTTAGCTCCAGCCTCTTGTGTCACTTCTGGTTGCAAAAAAACAAGACGGCGACGGCCAAAATGCCGAACTCAAGGCTTCACAACTGCAGTCCACAAACCAATGGCTGACGTCACGGTGACTACGTCCACTTCTTATATACAGTCTATGGTCTGGACGCACTGACCTTTGACCTTAGTAATAGTTGTTTGACCTCAACCCTTTTGCCACTGTTGACCTCATATGTCTCCCTCTCTTTTCTCTCTCCCTGTATCTCCTTCTCTTTTTGCTCTCTTTCCCCCAACGTCCTTCTATCTCCCCTCATTATTTCCTTCTCTCTCTTTCCTCCCCCCCTCTCCGCCACTGCAGGGTGACCGTATGGACAGGGAGGCGATGAAGTGTCAGGTCCTGACGGTTTCCAACCGCAGCTGTGAGAGTCTGATTCTGATTGGAAACACTCTGGAGTGCACCGTCCCCAACGAGCTGCAGGCCGCCACCGCCAAGGGGCTGCAGGTGGAGGTGAGACACAGTTTACAGATGCCAAGACAACTGCAATGTGCTTTTCTGTTTGCATTAAGAGCAAAACAGGTCCGTTTGTTCTTTTGTAGTTCAGTTTTAAATTCTTTAGATACACAACCATTAACATATTCACACATACAGACTACAGAGCCATAGAGATTCATACACAGGTGCACACACCTATACGTACACACCAGCTCTCCATAGCCTGTGCAACAGTTGGTCTTTAATTAACGCAGTCTTTTGTTTATATAGACTCACCACAAACATATATCCACACCCACACACACACACGCACTCACACACATCCTCTTCACTCCACTGAATAGACGTCTTGTTCCAGCTTCTCTGCATGTTGACAGCAGAAAAAAAGCTTCAGTGTGTGTTTGAAGTGGTGTTGTATGGCAGTGAAGTGCGTGTCTGTGTCAGGGTGTGTTATTTATTCACGTTCAGATTAATTTAATTTGCATGTGAATTAGGGAATTAGCTCACCATCCCATTGAAGTAAAGAACACAAGAGTATGCAAACAGGTTTCTTCTCCAGTTGTAGAGAGGGTTGTAAAAACATACATGCATTTTGTAAAAACGTTCCGCCGTGAATCTGTATTATTATTATTATTACAGTTGCATTTTCCTTTTAAAACCGCCTGAAAGAAGTTTAAAAAAAATCTACCAACACGGTGAGATCATTCTGACCTTTAGTAAACCATGTTCATTTTCTGTAAACCAGGATTTATCTCACCCTATTTGCAGAATTATGTCCTATGTTGGGCTATTTTGCTTCCATAACATGTCTTCTTTCAGACTAGTGGAAAAAAAACATCCAAAATACACATTTAGGTGTTTATTTTACTACTTCGTCTGTTTGCGTCTGTAGATTTCTCCTAAATTCAACCAAAGTTAGCATTAGATAATGCCTCATTTGCATATTTACGCATACAATTTCAGAAAACTTGTAATACAAAAAATAATTGTCTTAGTGTAAGTGATCAACTGGTGAAGTTTCATCCATTAGTTAATTTTTTTTTACCTTATTTACCTGTAGTGTCTCCCCTTAAAGGCTCAATATGAGATCAAATGACTCAGGATTTTTGCAGGGATGACACTATTTACTTATTGTAAACCCTAGTTCTAAAAGCACAAATATTCCTGTGAGCCAAAAATGATCACGAGAAGCTTTTAAACAAGATATTCTGTATCAAACATCTGCTCTGAGACGAGTGGATTCAGTAGAGCAGAGATCCATGAAGACACTTCTAATGCATTCATATGAGAATCCCCCACTGTTTGTGTTATCGGGCTCAGGGAAGGAATTTTAGCAATAAAAGGTATCATATAATCATACCACAGCACCTGCTTCTGAGGAGGAAGAGGCCGACTCGCCACATAGCAAACACGCAGTGATGATAGATGGATGGAGTATGTGAGAGAACTGGTTTAGCCGCGATTATTTTTAGAATATTTCAGTGAATTTAACAAATTAGTAGCATCTTACTACTTCAGCTTTTATTCATTTTGTTTCCTATTTTTATGTATTAGATTAACAATAACAAAAACAGAAAGTAAAGACTGTACGAGTTAACAGGATCATTGTGCCGTCGGCCATATTGAGCGTTTCATTCTGCGCTCTGGGAACTTCATGGAAAAAAACGCATTCCTTCAGCGCTCCAGATCGTTTACAGGGAACTTCAATAACTCTCGTGTCCTAATGCAGTCCCCTTATAAAACACCAGCTCAGGGAGAATTTATTGCACAGTGTGTTGAGTGAAAGGGCTCAGCATCCAGCTGTCTTGTCACTTGAATATAAGTTATGAGGAGGGGACGTACAGTATAGAAATGTCAGAGGAACCCCCCCACCCTCCCCCCCACACACACACTGTCTTTTATTAATGAGGGGTTTAAACGGGACAGACGTTCATCACCTGTGACTCACATTGTGGAAAAAAACTCAATATAATACTGATGCCTCTATATGATCTACATAAGTAAACGAGACCAACAGAGAGAAGATTATTTCTATATAGCTATTCTTAATCTGGCAAAATCAGATTAAATCATACAGAGACACCTTCAGCTCAGAATCCGGCAGCGACCAGCCCACCGCGGACAGACCCAGTCGGTATCGCTGGGCCCGCTGGAGGGAAGGGAGGTACAGGAGAACCAGAACCAGGACTGCGTGTGGCAGACTCTCTGACCCTGCTGTAGTAAAAATGAGCAACCCGTTTTCACTCCCAACTCGTCAGATACCGCCGATTGGGCATCGGAAACCGACGCACGGAGGCACCCTTTAGTGACTGTATGTGACGAACCGGGCTTTCAACTAACTCCGATGTAAACCCACCCGGGGCGTTATTCGTCAGTCGGAGCAAGTGACTTAGTATTAATAGCGTGAGAGTCCGCTAAGGGCGGGACTGGTGCTGGATGGGAGCTCATATTTTGTGTTCTGAATAAATTTAGCATCCTTGTTTGCAACAACCAGCCTCCACATATCCTCGTGGGTTATAAGAGGTTTGATAAGAGAAATGTCTCTAACCTTTATGGTACAAACTAATATGCAGCTAAGACGCTGCGCTGTCATCCTTAGAGATAATATCCAGCGGTCGCCTTCAACGGCGTGCTCCAGACCAGACGTTATCAGCCTCATCACTGTCGACTTGTGAACTGGCCTTCGGAGGAAAGCCGGTATCTCGGGGGATGGTCAGCCAATATCCCTTAGCTCCACAAGCCTACACACACACACACACACACACACACACACACACACACACACACACACACACACACGCACACACCGTCCCATCTGCAGCAGTAGAAACCTCATTTCCACTAAACCTAATAATAGCAGAAGCAATATCACTGATGTAATCTGCCTCCAGACTGTGGCAACAGACTGTGTGTGTGTATGTGTGTTCTTGCATACCATATGTCTGAATGCCTGTTTCATGCCTCTTTTAAATGCTTGTGTATATGCCATGCATGACATACTGTACAGTATGTGCCATGCATACAGTTGTAGTCATTGTTTATCAAGCATCTGTCTACATGTTGTGCGGTCTGCAAGTATCTTTGGCTCTGTACTACAGAGTACTACAATTTTAGGAAAACAGGTGTAATTGGACCAGTTAGCATAAACTTACTTGCACATGAAAATGTGTCTAAACTCAGCCAAGATGAGTTACGATGTCGATCCTGTTGAGCTGGAATTCAGACCTTTACACTGAATCTTTACCAGCTCTTCAGTAGCTGACCTCTGACCTCCCTATGGATGGAGGCTAGTTCAATAGTAATGATCAGTGTTGTTACAATTGTGACACCCCGAACCCCTTCACTCTCATCAGTGGCACCAGGCGGACTCCATCATGCATCTGGGCAAGGTGACGCTGGCCCAGGCGCAGGACTTTACGGGCCTCATCGTGGGCTGCGTGTGTGTCAGTCTGCTGCTAATGCTGCTGGGAACGCTGCTCATGTGGAGGAGGAACAAACACATCGACGGTAAGAGATGTCTGATCGTATTGGGTCAAAGGTCAGTTCACTTCTTCAACTTCTGACATCCTAAACTCAGCCTTAATCTTAAAATAGTGACCGACTGGCATTGATTTCACAGGCCTTTGTAATGTTATCTGCTTTTGAAATATTCTGGTTTGGCCAGAATATTGGACAACTGAGTACATTTTTAATATATTGCAATAAGGCGGTAGCAGCAAAATGCAGAGTTAGGCAAATGCAAACAGAGGAAAATATGTAAATTGTAATAATCTACCAAAAAGAATGAAAAAAACACTATTATTTACAATATTTTTCATTACCGCAGTTTAGCACTCCACTATTTTTAAGATTTTTTTCCAGTAAATTTATAATCTTGTAAATTTTTGAGTTCTTTTTCATAAATTTGAAAGTTTTAAGTTTTTTTCTCGTAAATCTATGACTTTATAATCCCGCATATTTGTGTTTATTTTTTTCTTAAAATTATGACTTTATATTCTCGCAAATTTGTGAGTTTTTTTCTCCTAAATTTTGTTTATTTTTAATCTCAGAGAATATAAAAACAAAATTTGGTAAATTTACAATTTTATAATCTTGCAAATTTGTGAGTTTTTTTCTCGGAAATTGATGACTTTAATCTCAGAGAATATACAAGTTTTTTTCTCATAAATTTACGGCTTTAATCTTAGAAAAAAATGACCCCCCTCCCTCGGCTATGTAATTATTATTTTTTACCCGCAATGGCCCTAATACTCCGTCATAAATATGTGAGTGAATCAAGATGAAAATAGACATTACATCTATATGATATACATCATGCATGTATGTGGTGTAACGCTCTGTATCAGTGATAAAACAAGTTTGAAGTTGTTAATATTTTGAACAAGTTGAATTAAAAGTGAACTGACCCCAGCCCTGGTGTGTGTGTGAGTGTGCGTGCATTAGCCTTAATGCGTCTTTGTGTGCGTGTGTGTGTGTTGATATATTTACCAACATGCTGCTATAGTTCAGTGTGTCTTCTCTAACCTGTATGCATGTGTGTCTGCTGGGTTTTGTTCATTGAGTTTGTGTGTGGGGCGCATTGGTGAAACGCTTTGCCTTCCTTAGTAATTCTCTCATCTCTCCCCTCCCTCCCCGTTATCTTTTATCTCTCCCTCTCTCCATCATCACTTGTTTCCTGTCTCTCTCTCATCATCATCCTGTCTCTCCCTCTCACCGTTCCTTCTATGCGCTTCTTATCCCCTTATGTCTTCATCATCCCCCCCTTCCCTCTACTTCTAGATCTGTCTGAGGTGTGGTATGATGGCCGGGGTCACATCCAGCATCTGGACAGGCTGGCTAATGCGAGGAGCGTCAGCCCCACTAACGAAATGGTCTCCCACGAGTCAGTCGACTATAGAACAAACCTGCTGGAGGGTACGTCAACCAGATAAGCCCCTCCCCCTGCCCCCACCTGACATCTTCTCCCCCCCGTCCCATCTTCCCCCCTCCCTCCCATCTACCTGCTTCCCTCCCTGTGGGGCTGAACGCTGTGCTAGCTGTGCATGCCTTACATGATCTGAACTAACACCCGCAGCGAAGTTTATGAATCATTGTGGTGTTTTTCTTTTAAAATTCACTGATCAAAATCATCCGTGTACCCAGCATAGACCTCATAAACTCAGCGTTACCGCTCCCTCCTAACTCTGACACTCCTTCTCAGAGTTATAATCCAGTCAGATTAAAAGACACAGATATGATATACTGTCAGAATCAATGCAATTTACTCTTTCCTTGACGGTGGTATCTCTGATGTTCATAATGAATAAGCAGCCATAAATTTGCTTAAAATACATGTTAAAGAACGACTTCAGATCTTGCCTATTAATCATCTAAACATTGTCGTGCCAATTTAAAATCAGATGCTGTCTAGAGTGATGAGAGAGAATCAACAGAATGCACAAACACAATATTTGTCTATAATTTTCCCAAAGATCTTTAACGCGTGCATGCATGGCGTCACTCCTAGTGAATGAGTGCTCTGCAATGAGTGAAGTTCAGCCTTATAAAGTGGTACAAGGATGACCATAAAACATCTCTCCGTGCCAGATGTCAACATCCTCCACCAAAATGAAATCTAACACAAGCTCTTTTCTCATGCTCTGCAGAATTATAAATGCTTACTGTTTCTTAAAGATTGCAAAACTATATGATTACATTTCCTACAGATTGCATGCATATACAGAAAACCTTTAATACATCAATTTCCATTGCAAAAGTAATCAAATAATGGTTGAATTTTCATGGTGCGGATTCATCTGAATGTGCCTGCTGTTGCTGGAAACGAGATTGATGAGAACAGAGTTAGTGGGCTGTGAAATTAAAACTAAAGAAAGGCTCAAATGTAGGACTGCCCCCTCTTAGTCAATTAGTTGACTAATTAGTGGTTTCCATAGTCATCTTTTATGCTTTTTTTCATGCTGAATGACTTATTACCAAGAAACTTATGAGCACATCTCTGGTTAACACAAGATTTAAAGTGGTGCTTTTGTGTGATTCTTTGTGGAGAAACTCAGTTTTACAGATCTGTCGATTAAATTAATGAATCGATTAGTCGACAAAATCGTATGAGTGTTAGTCGAGTAAGAATTTCTTTGGTCGAGGACAGCCCTAGTAAAAAGCTCCATAGAGCTGTAGAATAAATGAGAACTCTCTGTGGGTTCGTCAGACCTCTTTCATATTACATGTAGTGTGACATCACTTTCCATAATATGGTCTGTCGATTCAAGCACTTTGACTTTAAATATCTTTACCTCACTTCAGTTGATTTGTCCGCTTCAGATTGATTTGTAGTTGAAGACAGTCACTTCACTTCCTGTGGGAAGGAAAAGCATCCCTGCTTGTTCATCTGTAGTGTAACACAAACACACACAAAGCTGACACAAATCAGCACAGCAAGAAATCTGCCAGTGAGACATGGATTATTTTGGAGTCTTTGTTGATGCAATCTTTAGAGTCACCTGTGGTTTTGGTTTCCTAAGCTTGAATCCTGAGGGCGTGAGGGGGGCTCCATGTATTATGATCCTGAGCATGATGGGCAAAGCAATTTTCCTGCTGCTAAAAAGTGACTTGAAAGGCTTAAAGTGTGCAGATAGTCTTACTAATGAACTAATGCTTGTCCTCAGGGAGAGTTGGGGTGTAGGGTCTGAAAATCCATACACAGTATAGTATATATTTGTGCTCACCATTTATGTCTGTAAGTCCTCTCTGTCCTCTTGTTCTGGATAAGGCTTTGATATTTTTGCATGCATTTATTTTCCTTCCACTAACTGCAGCAGAGCAGAAATCAGAAACTTTGTTTTTCCGGCTCAGTTACCCTCCATCACAGTGTCCAGTTGCTCCATGCCTTTGTAGCTGTTTTTTTCTGATCATGTAACACACCTTGACCTCTGGAGGCCCCGCTGATACAGTCGCTGACCTTTAACCCCCCTCCCTCCCCTCCTTTACTTCTCCAGATCAGGGCACCGACAGGCCCGAGACATGCCGGGGTGCTCCTCCCATCTACGGGGGCAACGGGGAGCTGCTGTCCCCCAGACTGGGGGCGCTGGGAGGTGGGATAAGGATGGGTGTGAGAATGGACGGCGAGCTGGTGTCCCCCCTACTGATGGCCCCGGTCCACATCGACCCATCCTGCCTCCACCCAGACCTGCTGACCGAGGTGCAGCACGTGGTGATCGCCAGGGAGCAGCTGCTGCTCCACCTCAACCAGGTCATCGGCAGAGGTCGGTCACACAAATACTTTCTTTACTGTTAAAATAGATTGTTTTTAAAGTATTACACATCACTTCAAACTTAAGAGTTTATTATATGTCTTTAGCATCCTGCGTCTTCAAAATGCATAACTGTTGACCTTTAGTGCAGAAATAATTACAAAAACATAATTTCTTCGCAAACATTTCTTGATGGGATTGAATCTGATATCAAGCGAGCTTAAAATAGAGATTTATGTAAAGCTATACAAAAGCAAAAGTCGCCCACAAAGAGCTAAATTGTCAGCTTTATCGAACCGCAAGCTTGACATGCAGACACTAAAATCACCTCACATTGTGGTGCTTAAGTAGGCGGGTCAGACCCACGGATCAAATTCAACTTCAAGAGGAGAAAGACCCCGAACCCCTTCCATGTCACAGAAAACAGCCCTCTGCCCCCTCGGCTGAATTACCCCCTGAAGAAAAGAGCCTGGATTTCGAGGCAGGATTTTTTAAAGTGGCGTAGGATGATTTGTTCACAGCTAGTATTCCCAGGCTCCATTGTTGGGAGTCGTAATCCAACACCCTCGGCCATCTGCAAGGACGTGATAGGAGAACGCCGCGCTCATTTTATTCCTGCAACCCTCCCAGTCTGGGGCAAGCCCTCATGTCTTAAGAGATATAATTCAATAAAATGCACAATAACTCAAAGGGGGTTTTGGCATCTAGGCTATTAGCTTGCGTGGCGTATTGATGAATAAAGCTTCATACTGGGTTACTTGAGGGGACAGATTTAGTGTGAGGGTGATGGTAACTTAAGAGACTCAGAATGAGCTGTTAAAGGTGTGAAAACAGGCAAAACACACATACAAGAGTCAGGCATTTGTTTTCACACCAGGGGTCAGCTGCATAAAAATAGACCTAGTCATAAATTTTAGTCAGACTTTTTTATAGACAATTCAATTTACCTGTTGCATAAAGCTTCCCTATGAGTAACTAATGTAAGACTGATTTAGAAAGCCTCTTGTGCAATGCATTATGGGTGAAATAAGACACTTCACAGAGGAGAAAAATAGCGGATGCAACAGCAACACCACACCAAGTATGAGAGAAAAGGTAAACGGCATAAATCCAACGGACATTAGAAGCGTCAAAGATGTTCAGAAAAAGAAAATCAAAAATATGGTACAAGAATCCAAAAGAGTAATGGATAAACAGTTGAAATAGTTAGCTAGGTTAACTCGCCTTCTAACTGATTGTTGCCATAGCAACAAAGCTCTCACTAGCTTTCCTACCTCACATTAAGTCAGGCTTAATTAGACTAGTCTAACCTGACAATCTAAGACCAGTCTAAAGCCAAGACTAGTCTTAAACTTAGTTTATGCAACTGGCCCTTGAGAGTCCATAAAAAGCTGCATGCACAACATGAAATCACCTTGATCCTTCTGCTCTAAACTTGAATGTTTTTTGTATATACGCGTGTCAGCAGTGGACAGAAATATTTTTCATCTGATTTCTGGAACTGCTGTGATCATGGAGCCAACTGGCAGGATGCATGATCTTAATCATAGTGGCTCTGTCATGAAAAAAGGCTTCAACAAGCCAAGATAGAAATGGATTGCACAATATCCCAAAATGTCCTGTAATGTTGTCCTGCAAGCTACGTTGGTAATTAAGATGGTGCCATACAGCTGTTACCATTTATGGGCCAGATTTAGAGTCTATGAATAGTGAGTACATTAAGCAACAAGCCATGATCAGAATCAGATTGATTCAAGTTTATTGGTCAAATATGTTCACATATACGAGGAGTTGGATGTCAGTAGCTCTCAGTGTACTTCTTCTGTGCAGTGCCAAAATAAATGTACATGCTGCAGGGATGTTTCTTCAGACGCTGGTGCTGCAGTGTCACCGATGAAGCATCAGATTTTTTAATGTCTGCTGTCTATTCTGCTCGGGCCTCAGGGGTTCTAGTAAGCCGTTACAGTATGATCACATTTAACACTTTAAATGTTTTCCAGCCAGGTTTGTGATTAATAGTGGTGTGAATCACAAGTTTCATCATGATACGGACAACGAAACGATATTTGCAGATGTCGTAAAGACTGCCACGATACGATTTTGATTCAATTCAGGGGCCTGCGATCGATATGAGACGATATCATATGTCCATTTAACACAAAAAGCAACTAAAATATGATTTGACGATTTTAGTACTGGGCTCTGTTGGAAGGAGGTGCTATAGGAATTTCAAAATAAAGGTGCATCTTAAAGAATTAATTTGTATTTATCTTATTTAACCTTTATATTGCCAGGATAATCCTTTGAGATTTTGAATCTCATTTGCAAGGGGGTCCTGGCCAAGATGGCAGCTTAAAAGTTTCATAAAAGCACAAATAAAAAACTAAATATTAGGGATAATGTACAGCAAGCGAGTCATTGTTGTGAAATAAACCCCTTCAGGGCGATGCACCGCTTTGCGTCGGGGTGCTGCATCGCTCTGTCTGGGTTTATTTCACAACAATGACCCGCTAGCTGTACATTATCCCGTTTATTACACGGCTGCTTACTTAAGAAATCAATAATTTGACACAAAAACGGTCCGCCAGAGTCTGACATCAGAACTGTGCCCATAGCAACGGTCTGTTATACCTAGCAACGGTCTGTTATAAAGACATAACAGACCGTAGAGCGCCATGATTGACCAGTCAGAATCGAGTATTCAACAAAGCCGTGTAATAAAAAGACGTGAAACATTTCACAAAAAAGAGACAACAGACTTAAAACAAAAAGCAAGTTACATCAACCAAATAATTCTCCTTCAGTGTCAGGTCAACAGTGCTCAAATAATCCTTTATCCTGTTTTTAAATTCCTGCACGCTTAGTTCAAAATGTCCGAAAACGTTCCAGAAACTTAAAAAGCGCTTTCACAAAAAACGGTGCAGGTTCTATAGGGACAACATAACCTACTTAAATTGTCCACATTATGATGTGTATCGACGTCTTCACTTGGCATTGATGATATTGGATCAGTGATTAAATCATTGGATTACGGGGTGCACAGGTCGTGCAGTGGAAAAGTTCCCACACACCAAAGAAGAAATCAATTCCTACTAGTGGTACCTCGTTGATTAACATCCCAAAGTACCAACTGATCTTGGCTGCTATTGTTCACCTCCTTCACAGCTGGACCTCTTTGTTATTTTGGTTCATCTCATGTGTCACTGTCTAAAATGGACCTCTTTCACAAAGGCTTACTTTGTATGAGGCAGACATTTTTTTTATTTGGAATGAAGGGATTTACAGGTTTGAACACGAGCTTTTGAATTCACTGATACCGACTAATTGTGACTAACACATCATGTTGTAACCTGCAGGTCACTTCGGCTGTGTTTTCCATGGGACGCTGCTTGAGCCAGACGGGCAGAAGCAGCACTGTGCCGTCAAGTCCCTGAACCGTGAGTACAAACCTCCTTTACATGTATATGGGTCAGCCAAAGACTTTAGAAATAAGGAAAGGGACACTTTTCCCCTTAACTGATACAAGAACAGTGTGCTAAGCATCTGTACACACATTCATCCGTTCCATCTTCCCAGTACAAAAGCTTCAGCAGTTTTACTGGAGAAGTTTGGGGGTGAAGTGCACTGCTGAAGGGGATTTGTGATGCAGATTGTTTAAATAGCATAGAGTGTTGCTGCTTTCATTTATATTTATGATATATGCAGTTAACATTTAAACATTTAATTACAAATTTTAAATTAAATGTATAGTGTGTAGGATTTAGTGGCATCTAGTGGTGTGGTTGCAGATTGCAACCAACTGAATAGTTAACAATAAGCTGCAGAGTGCAAACCCATAGTAAAGCCATTCACCTCGCTCAGAGGCCATCCTTACCATAATAACACTACTTTAGGAGCGACGGAAGTCAGATGGAAGTCAGACGGTACCACGGTTTTACACTCTGCAGCTCACGTTACCGCAGTTTCACAAGCATGTCAGAGAACTACGGTGGCATTCAGGTAATGTAAAAACGTGAAAGGCTCTCTCTAGAGCCAGTGTTTGGTTTGTCTGTTCTGGGCTACTGTAGAAACATGACGGATTCCCTGAAGAGGACCCGCTCCGTATGTAGATCTAAACGGCTCATTCTAAGCTCATGAAAACATAACGATTGTTAGTTTCAGGTGATTATACACTAATGAAAACATAGTTATGAATATTATATTTCATTTATGCTAATAGATCCCCAGAAATGTTACACACTGTTCGTTTGCAACGTATCCTCATACAACGGTTAAATATGATATTTTACAAAAACATATTTTTCGTGCGTTTTCCTACGAATGTCCAGCAACACGAGCGATCAGTTCGTCTGCGTAAGCCCCTGCAGTGTTTAGGCAACAAAATTACTTGGTTAGGTTTAGGAAAAGATCATTGCTTGGGTCAGAATAAATACGGAAGTTACGTGACTAATAAATCAACGTTGACTTCTGGGTTCCAAATAAAAGGAAGCCATTATGTAACATATTGTCATGAGCTGCGGTTTAGCTAAAGGCACCCGACCTCCTGATGTCCGATTTTAAGTGCCATTTTATGTTTTGTTTTTTATTATATAGGGACAGGGGAGCATTTGTTTTTCAGATTCCCCCTCAGAACACACACACACTCAACACACTGTCTCCTTGTCCAAACATATTCATAATTATTCCATCCTTCATCTGCTTATATTGCGTACTTATTGTATGATATCACAGCACTCCAATAGCATTAAGGACCTCATCTCATCAGAGCCCCCTGAATCCTTTTTGGCTGAGCTGATGGTGATGAATGAGCGTCTGATGGTGAGGACGGCATTAGGGTCCCCTATAATCGTGTAACCTGTCAGTTGGAGCAGAGAGATTGATGCAGGAGGAGTAATATGGAGGAAAGCTCAATGCAGTCACAAGGAGCCACCAACCATAGTGGGATGGGATGAGCTCGGCCTGCTGGGGGTTTGTCCTCTGGGATTTGGACCTTTTTTATTAAGTTTAGTGATTTCTCAGGGCACCATGTCATTGTTTTTTGCGTTCTTTTGTTATATTTGAGACCCTGAGTTGCTTTTATCCTAATATAACTATTACTAAGACAAGTAGTTGAAAGTAGAAAAGCCAAAGACGCTTACTGAATGATTAGTGAATGATAGAGAAAGGAATATCCACACAGCAATGACGTAATTGTCGTCCTTAAGGCTCTGAAATCAAATGTCATCTCTTTCTATCTTTGGGGTCTAACCTCAGTCGAAGGCCAATCGGCTGGTTTCTCCAGCTTCCATCTCTAACCAGATTACAGCAGAGTCAGGGGGGCTAAAGTGCGGGACATCAGAGGCAGGGATGCAATTGGCAAATGGGAGTTTGGCGTGGGTCAGGTCTGGGTGAGGATATTCGGGGAGTTTTTTTTTTTTTCTTGATTACCATCATCATCTTTTTTTCCAAAAGGTTTATAAGGAATGACCATCCTGCTGATGTCAGTACAGCAGAGGTGCTCCATGTCTTCCACTATAGTCGGAAAGATCTTTTCAGTACCCTACATCACCAACTCTTCCTGTCCTTTACTTGCTCTAACTGTTTCCTACGGTGGTATAGATTAAATAATAATAATTTTGAGCCAGGGGAGGGGGTAGTATTCCGAGATAAAAAAACTATTTTTTTGTCAAGGAACCACATACAGTAGCTTCACTTTGCAAGGTTGGATCAACGTCATCACACCATAGACGCCACTGTTAAACATTGCGGTAACGTGAGCCACCGAGTGCAAAGTATATGAATTATATTAGTATTTATTTTAATGTTTTAACACAGAAAGAACATGAAATAAAATGAGTATATGTATCTTTTAGGACCTTCACCTTGCTCAGAGGCTGTCTTTACCATAACAACACATTAGGAGCAATGAAATTTAGACAGTGGCTACATTTGGGACTTTAATATCAGAGAATTTCTGAGTTTTTTTCTTGCAATTTTATGACTTTATAATCTCAGAGAATATTCAATTTTCTTATCCTAAATTTGTGATATTTTTTCTTGTAAATTTACCACTTTAATCTCAGAGAATATCCAAGTTTTTTCTCATAAATGTACAACTTCAATCTCAGAGTTTTTTCTCTGAATATTATCCCCCTTTCCTGGCTCCGTAATTTATTCTTTTTTTTTTTATCTACAATGGCCCTAATATGCAGTCGTAGTTTCCTCATCTACAAAATGTTCATGTTTTTTCTTTGTTCATTTTTTTTATAAAGGCATCACAGATCTGGAGGAAGTGTCCCAGTTCCTGAAGGAAGGGATCATCATGAAGGACTTCAGCCACGTGAACGTTCTGTCTCTGCTGGGAATCTGCCTGCCGCCAGAGGGCTCGCCGCTGGTGGTTCTGCCCTACATGAAGCACGGCGACCTGCGCAACTTCATCCGCGATGAAGGACATGTATGTACACGAGATAGATGCATGCATGTTGGGATTTATTCACAGGCTCTTGCAGTACATATTTAGACTGACATGTACAGTACAGCCTGCATTGATCAGTAAACAAGTGATGGACCTCTGATGGTTGTTTTCACCCACAGAACCCAACAGTGAAGGACCTGATGGGCTTCGGGCTGCAGGTGGCCAGAGGGATGGAGTATCTGGCCAGCAAGAAGTTTGTCCACAGAGATCTAGCTGCCAGGAACTGCATGTGAGTTCACATCTATACATTCAATATCACGAGTTTGTATCATATATAGAGCAAGCTACTATAGATGAGACTAAAGGGAAGAAAAGGGAACAGAAAAAGCATAGTACTGCATAGGAGATTAGAAAGAATACAAGAGAAATAGAAACAACATGGGTTGACTTGTAAGAACAAAGAAGAAAGCAATAAAAATACCTGAATAATAAATTGTCTTCTTTGCCCCGACAGGCTGGATGAGAGCTACACGGTGAAGGTGGCAGACTTCGGCCTTGCTAGAGACGTGTATGATAAAGAATATTACAGCGTCCACAACAAGAGTGGAGTCAAGCTGCCCGTCAAGTGGATGGCTCTGGAGAGTCTGCAGACGCACAAGTTCACCACCAAGTCAGACGTGGTGAGGACTCAGTCACATTTGTAATGGAAAATTGTGTTATGATCTCACTTCTGTTGGCAACTTTTTACATTATAACAAAAAATGTGATGTAAACGACTTCACAAAAGTGTGCTTCCCAACCTTTTTCCTTAAGGGACCCCTTTTCTATCATTGAGTAAACTGACATCCCCTGACTATGTGACATATTTTATAGATATTTCATATTATATTCAATGTGTAACAGTACAGAACAACTGATAAACTGTACAATTAACCCAAATAGTGAACACGATAACTGCAGGAAGTTTGTGTAAAACGAGCAATTTGGATGAGTCCAACCCTTAAAATCAAGAAGGCCTTGCGACCCATAGTGGGGTCAGGACCCCCAGGTTGGGAACCAATGCTACAGGATGTTAGTAAAAGGACAATAGTGAGAGTTCATTTTCTTGTTTTTCTTACAGTGGTCATTTGGCGTGTTGCTATGGGAACTGATGACCCGTGGAGCCCCGCCATATTCGGATGTGAACTCCTTCGACATCACCGTGTTCCTCCTGCAGGGGAGGAGGCTGCTGCAGCCCGAGTTCTGCCCTGACGCGCTGTAAGTTCACACACACACATATACACACACACACACACACACACACACACACACACACACACACATATATATACATACTTTTCACCTGTCATTCACCTCCTCTAGCAAAGTGCCACGGCTCAGTTATTGTGAGTGATTTACTGTAGAGCTGCACTTAAAATACGTCATGAGGAGAGTCTGAAATCAGGAGAGAGCAGCAGGAAAGAGCTGTATAAGCAGCAATGGAAGTCATAAATAAAAACCACTCAAGTTTAGATCATCCATCATCTACTTCAGCAACAGTCTGAAACACGCTCACAGCTCCTCAGTCGAGCGTTACATCTCATCACAGATGAGGGTCAAATAAAAGTCACTTTTTCTCGCTTCACCACAAAACACAAAGAAAGTTTTTCAACTGAAACCCAATACCAGTTTATTTGCCTCTTCTTGTTGCTGTGGTAGTTAAGTGCTGCCTGTCGCTCCTAAATAGCAGCCATCATACAGAACAATGTTTTTTTGTATTTTATTATTATTTTCCTTTTTTCATCAACAACATAACTTTGCAATTCATTCAGTATGAAATACCAAATACAGACTTGATACTTAATCTTTTTGCACATCAGCACCACATTATCATAAGTATCATGACCTTGAAAAGATTGTGAAAGAAACTGCGTTTATTCCAAAGAAAGGACCACACGGACCTAGGGGTTGCCTCTTTTGTGGAGGAGGAAATTACTTTTTTTCTAGTAAAGTTATGACTTTATTCTCGTAATATTATGACCTTTTTTTCTTGAAAAAATCTGAGTACTCCGTCGTACTCTGAACTGTCACAATCTTAGAAAAATGTGTCTTTTCTGCTGATAAAATACCGCCACTACCTGACATGACTAAAACAAGAGCAACCTCTATTTCATGAGTAATGAAAGAAGCAAAACATGAAGCTATTTATAAAAAAAAATGTCAAATCAAATCACAGGAAAGTATTTCAGTGTCAATACAGCGCACACTCACTGAATTGTCCTTATCCATTAAACTCTGACCCACTGGTGCTGTGAAACGAATGCCAAGTGTGATCTCATACGTTGCAGATAACATCATGAGGTACGCTGCATGTCTACAGTGTTAGTGTGTGGAAATTAGATGGGAGTGGGAGTGTTCAGGTGAAGGAGGCAGAGGCCCAAACGTTCCCAAGCTGTAAATTAAACAGAGACATCAGGGGGTGATGCACGTCTGCAAACATTCCCGCAATTCTTCACTCCCAATCGTTCGCGGGGTGTTTTTTGTGATAGCAGTCGCTGGCAGGTACTGTGGACGTGTGATAATGGGGCCATTCTTCTTCATCTTTAGCAATAATAGGGCGGCTCTGCCAAGGAAAATAATAACGGTAATATCAGAGACGTCTGACAGGGTAAAGAGTTTTGTTGCAAAATGACAAAAAATGATTGATTGTTGGTGTGAAAGTTATCTTAGAGACACGTTGAAATAATTATCAGCTGTAACACCTTTTCATTTCACATGCACAACACCTGCGAGGATGGAATAACTTGCAGCATGTTTGTGGACGACTGAGTGATGAAATGAACTATTAATATCTAATGGAGCAAGTTGAAAAAACATAAAGTTGCCTCTCAGATTTCCAAGTTCAAATGATGGCTAATAGATGATTTATTGTTGCATGGGAACACTCTACATGAGGAGAGGAGAAGCAGATGCTGCCACAGGAAAAAATAAATTAATGATAAAATGTCAAAACTGTATATAAAGATAGACGAGGCGTCTCCACTTCCTCCCGCTGTACGAACGTGAAGCCAAAATATCCCGGATACGGGAGCTGCCATCTTCACCACGGTGGCTGTTAGGCTAGAAAGACTCAACAACTAACCATAATATCTCTATAAATACATTTTTGATCAAAATGACAATGTTGTATTACACAGACTCGTGATGGTTATGGAAAGTTAAAGTTACATCTCCTCTCTCATACAAGACCACTTCACTCAGAGCAGCTGTGAATACAGGTATATTCAGACAGACAGGATGAGAAAAATAGTAAACATGTTCTAGTAGAGACCCAAAATCCAAGTATGAATCTGAAAAATGCGCATGATATGTCCCCTTTAATTATCAGGTTATCTTTGGACTTTCTTTTTTGATTAGCTGATTAATAGTTTAGTCTATAAAATGGCGTAAAGTACTGAAAAACACAATTTCCGAGAGCCCAAAATTCTGTCCAAAACCAAAAGATATTCAGTCTTATAAAACAGAGAAAACCAGTAAACATTCAGATTTGAGAAGCTGGAAAAAGACCCTCTCCTTTCCTCTCCCTCCAGCTACACGGTGATGATCGAGTGCTGGCATCCGAAGTCGGAGCGGCGGCCCACCTTCTCCGAGCTGGTGTCGCGCATCTCCGCCATCTTCTCCAGCTTCAGCGGCGAGCACTACGTCCTGCTCAACACCACCTACGTCAACATCGAAAAGATGAGCCCTTACCCCTCGCTCCTCACCTCCTCCACCACCACCACCACCACCACCGCTTCCTCCTCTTCGTCTTCCTCATCCGACCCTCTCTCCACGTCCTTGCCGACCCAGTCCCCCCTCTTTTGCCACGTGGAGCGAATCTGCTGCACCTGAGAGAGGAAAATAGAGGGGAAAAAAAGACTCAGATGATTGAGATAAAGAGCAAGGAAGAACGCAGTGAGGTGATGAAGAACTACTGTATTTACTTGCTAAACACTGGACACTGTATGCTGAGGAAAAACACAGTTTTTGGAGCTTTGACTGTTCACTCAATGTACATAGATCGTCTACAAACATCGCCAAACGACAGAGTCCTCCGTGAACTATAGGGCTGACCTTATCGACTTTTCTGACCTTTCATCGACGCCGGGGAGCACGAGGTCAAGCATCCTGCGTCCTCAACAAGACAATTACAAGGCACAGGAACTCCTCCTCGAAGATCCCCGGTGGACAATGCCACTGTCTCAGAAGCACCATTCATCAAACATCTCATTGACTGCTGTACCCACACAGGGAGAGGATAGATTTACTGCTCCTGCTCCTCTCTGGGTGGCATCGTGTGCTTCAATACGCGGCGGTGGCTCGGACCTTTTTCTCTGTCTCTAATGTGAATGTTTGACAAATGGCCATGTATTGTGTCGTATAGAAAATGTCACGCCACCTCCTCACGCGCCTGCACTCAAGAGAGAATGAAGCCTGCTTTGATAGATTGTGGCGCCTCGGGAAAATAGGCGCTGTGGAGGTCGATGGTGGCAGGTAACAGAGGAAGAGCAGCGTAGGTGTAAGGTGGGATGTGAAAAACAAAACCTGCTGCCTGTGTGCAGTTCACTGGATGCTTTATTTGTATAATTACATATTAGCTTTTGATATGCTTGGAGAAAAAAAAATGTCTTGCAGCCTCGCCGTGACTCACCTGTGTGAAATCCCCAGATGTTTCCAGGTGAAAAGGGTCAGAAACACCTTTTATTTTGTCCCATCATGTCAAAACAGTACAACTCTGACAACATGCAGCCACCTGAAAGCTTTGAGGTTTTCTTGTTGCTTAAGTCTCGGTTAAACGTGATTTATGTTTGCACCATCAAACGGCTGGTTTTCGCCTGTCCACACACATCCAAATTTTTCTAACTACGCAGATGCGGATGGGCAGAGGAAATGTAGAACTTGAAGAGCTTTGAGAGTGTCTGTTTGCCGCAAGAAGAAACACAAACGGAGTATGAAAGATCCAAATGTTTCCTCGTCATGATTCCACGTCAGCTCATGTCCGTGCACTGACAGCTGCGGACACCATGGACACTACGTGAACTACGTAGTGTATATACTGTCCGCTTGGAGAATGCGCTCCATAAATCCACAGTAGATCGCCAAGCTACTTTATTCCATTTCTGCCAATAGATCCACCTAAATGTTACACACTACAAGGAAAGTTTGGTCAAAATTTCAACAAAGAGTTCACTAAGAGCTTCAATTACAGTTTTTACCTGAAAGGGTTCCTGTGTTCATCTGGCTTCAGTCTGTTGTTATGTTACTATCAGTGACAGCTGTGTATCACTGTATCTTTATGACGACTGTGCTTTAAGTCATTATGAAGAAATATGTTACAAGGCCGTACCATGTGTGTGTTTGCAAATTTTAGCGACTTAACTTCAACTTGTGTACAATTGACACTTTAGTTGACTACTTTTAAAAACACGTTATACAGTTTTTACTCCTTTCCAGCAGCCACTGGCTTCCATTCATTGCATCACAGTCAACATCAAGTCTATGTAAAGTTACGTGCAGATAGATTTCTTTTAAGTGTGTACTACATTACGTCATACCGTAATGTAGAGATGTCCTAATTGATGATCATATTGACTATGGGCGATTGAATAGATGAATGCCAGTTGCTGAGGCCCCTGAGCATTTATTTTTGGGAACCTGTATTCATAAATTGTATACAGAAATTTTCTAAAACACAGAAGCCTGATTTAAGTGTTTAGTTGTGATTCAAATTAAACAGAATTTGTTGCATATGTGCTAAAACTTGCAAAACCACTGCTGAGGTCAACGCCCCCTTTTATGTTTGCTTTGTGTATCAGATTATGTTTTTGTTTTTTATCTGAATGGCTGCTGATGTGACTGGGCCATTGACGGACAGGTATGAATGTTTGCTATGACAAGAAAATTGCTGTACTATATTTTTGTATTGATGATGAGCCTCTTCTGTAAATCTGGTCCAGTTGGACGACCAGCGGTGAGTGAATAGTGAACACCAACTTTGAACAAAGCCACCTAATCAACCTTTTTGTTTTCTAGACGAACCACTGCCATTTTTGTAAATAAAGCGAAGGGATGGTTTGAGGATCTGTGTGGGTTTGCAGCAGGCGGAGTCTGTCTGATAAACATGTGAGCGGATGCTCATTTAGCTCCTGATCATTACAGCTAGATCACCGTGCAAACAGTAAAGGGTTGAATAAACCGCCACCTCGCACGATACTCAAAGACTGCTGTCACTTTGATCATGTGATTCTCCACCACTTTGTCTGTACTCAACACTGTCTGTTTTCTCTGTGTGTGTATATGTATGATGTTGTTGTACATAAAAAATCCTGAAGGTACATGTTCCTATGTAATGTCAAATCAACTTTGTCGGTGTAATAAAGCTATACTATCAGAGTTAACTGCTTTTTTTTATTTTTTATTTTTTGTGATCAAATTGTATGGGTTTTAAAGATATGCATTGGAAATTATTACATGGCATTTCATAATATTTATTAAAAAAAAAAGATTTAAAATTTGAACAAAATGTACATAATTTAAAACTAAACATTAATTGAAAAAATATAATAATAATAATAATAATAATAATAATAATAATAACATTTAAAATATTATAATAATTCTAAAAGATTTAAAAAATATTAGATGATTAAAAAATAATAAATATACTAATATTTAAATAATTATTTTTTATTTTTTTAATTAGTAATCATAATTAAAATGATAATAACATTTAAAATATAATAGTAGTTTAATTATTTTTAACAAAAAATATATGATAAAAAAATAAATATAATAACATTTAAATTATTATTTATTTATTTAATAATCACAAATTATTATTGTTATTCATAATAATAATAATAATAATAATAATAATAGTACCCCCCACAGACCCCGCAACTGCTTCTTTTTTTAACGTTCGAGACAAACAGCTCTAACCTGTCCTTGAGGCAAACGTAAAGCACGGCTGTATAGAACTTTAATTACATGTACCAGTAGTGTAATTTACTATGTACTCACATAGTTTATTCCAACATCATACTTTCCATATGGTGGGTATTGTGAAATTGACGTGCAGCAGCCACTTAGTCCAAAATGCCTCCTTGTCGCAATGAACAATAAGATTAAATGCTGTAGATGAAATCACACGCTGATGTAGATTTTGGAAAACCTCAAAGTTTTAAAGGTCTAAAATAAAAACGGTCATCATTTAGACAAAGAGAGATGATTATTTGTCCTCACACCGGGTCAACACACTCCATGCTTGTGCAACATTTTGAGCACACAGTCCTTGCCCTTTGTTTCTGCCTTTTGTTAACAAAAAGTCACTCTTTTTTGTTCCCACTGGCTGGTGGTGACCTCTGACCCTTCACCTCTAGTTCCCCTCTCTTCTTGTGATCCCTATAAGTACTGCGGTCTAGACTTTCCCCCCTCCCTCTGTCGAACTGAGCCATGACCGTGGCTTTTTGGACAGGTTGTCCTTTCACAGTTGCTTGGCGACCCGGGAGTTTTGTAAAGTCGCACAATAAAGAAGTGAGAGAAGTCAGGCTTTTGGGTTATATTTGAATACATTTCTACTCTTGAAAGACTGAACTCTGAGGCCTCTCTGTGGCCACTGATCCTCCTAAACTGTTTTGAAAAAGAGATTTTAAAGGTGATCACTACAACATAAAGAGAAGGTTGGTCACCTAACTTTCGTACTTGAGTAACACCACCTCCAGAGTTATTTTAAGCCAAACTAAGTAGTTTTTTTTGCCTAAACCTAAGGAAGTTGTTTCCTGTGAAGACGGAAGTTTAATTTGAAAAGACTGTACACATGTAACGAGTGGAAATTGACATGTGTTGCTGGACATTTGTAGGAAAACGAACAAAAAAGGAGGAATAACTTTTTTGTAAGATATCATAAGAAACGTGGTATGAGAATACTTTGAATCAGTAGCCTTTACAATCCATTTTTGTGTGCCAGCAAGCTGTATAATTCCTTTATGGCACAAAGTCTAATGCTTTATGGCACAAATACAAATTCTATTGTTCCAGAAAAACATGATTAAAGGCTGAAAATGTTTGAATTGATTGGATATTGATGTTTTGAATATATGTTTTGATGCTTTTAGCTGAAGTTTGTATCTTAAAGAGCAATAATTGTGAGCCCCCGGGGCTTTCGAATCTTCCACTGTACACAATCAAAACTATGTGGGTATGACTAAGAGGATTTGAATTATTTTCTTAATTCCAGAGAAACATACTGTTTAAAGTACGTGGGTTTTACTGCCTGCAGCAATACACAGCAGAAGGTGTGGACTGCATTGTCTGCTTTGAGAGGTGAGTCAAGGAATCTACTGTAGTAATGTCTGTGATTCCCAAAAACAAAGAGACCAAAAACAGCTAAGAATCACCTCCTTTATGATCTTTAGTATGAATTTTATTTACAATCAACAGGCTGACTAAACCTGCTGAGGTGAAGCCTTCATCAGAGCGCATATAACAGCTGTCAGCTCTCTTTTTAAAGGACACCTCGTGTAATTACCAACCAACAGAAAGCAACTGCACCCACAGCGAGATGATCCTCCACTATACAAACTATGCCTCAATTTTTCTAAACACAGACCCTTTTTTTGTTTTATACCAGGCGGCGATCTCCAGGTCTGAAAAGTGAAGCCAACACTGAAGTGTCTTAAACCTGCATTCTTTCTAATAGCCAGCAGGGGGCGACTCCTCTGGTTGCAAAAAGAAGTCTGATGGGCGGCTGGTTAGCTCAGTCGGTAGAGCGAGCGCCCATGTATCGCCAAGGCTCTGTCCCTTGCAGCGGTGGACCCGGGTTCGAATCCGGCCTGTGGTCCTTTCCGCATGTCAATTCTCTCTCTCCCCCTTTCAACACTGTCCTATCAATAAAATGCTTAAAAAATGCCCCCAAAAAAATAACATTAAAAAAAAAAAAGAAGTCTGATTATATAGAAGTCTATGAGAAAATGAGATGGCGACGGCCAAAACGCAACAGCCAAAATTTGATACTTAAAGTCTGAATAAGGATTTTGTTGTTGTTAGTTGTCATTGTCTTATACTTGCCTTAATGTGATTCTAGGGGGAATTAAAACGTCCTGAAAACTTTTAAATTTGTTTCCTCACACCTGAAGGTCCTGTAAGTAGTTAGGTTGAGAGAAACAGACATACTGGTAAGAAGTCTGTGGTGGAATTTTCCAGGCCGTAAGGACAACACGGATGATCAGATGAAGTTATCTCCCACCTCGCTGATGTATCACTGCCCAGAGGCTTAAATCATCCCAGTGAAATCCATGTTAAGCCTCAGCTAACACGAGCATGAGGCATGTCTGTCTTTGCATCTCACTCTGAGCATCCATCTCGCTGCGACACCAGGCTTGTCTCGTCTTTCATCCCCCTTCACTCCCAGTCCTTCACTCACTAGAGCTACTGATCTCCTCTGATCGGAGTTTAATATTGTGTTTTGACACAGTAAAGCCTTATGTATGCATGTAACACAAAAGACATTTTACATTACTTAACAAAGTCACGAATGCAGTAACTTTAGTATATTGTGTTTCTACTGGGGCTGTCAAAGTTAACGCGATATGAAAAAAAAATGTTTCTGTGTTAAATACGCAAGTAAGAATGACTGACATTGTTTTAAATCACATGAGACCATTATGAAAAATGACTAATATTATTATAAATATGCATAAAGTTAATGCAATCTGAGTATTCATTAGATAATAACCTCTCCACTCCCTGTTTCTAGCCCCCTCTAAAGTCAACACCAGCAGCCTTTATGTTCTCTACCTGTGTCAGTTTGGGCATTTGTGTCTGTGTGTGTTTGCCTGTCTCCTGTTGTAAGTGATACATGCTAAAAACACAGCCACACGCGTGATCAAAGAGAGGACAGGTGCGGCCGTTGATAGGATCACAGTTAAAAGTTAAACGGGATGCAGGTTTTTGAACGGGAGTCATCGGTGATTCAGCAGCATTGGTATGTGTGTCAGTCAGAGGGACCGCTGAAACCAAACATACACACACACACACACACACACACACACACACACGTACACTCACATTACACACTTGCATGTACGCACACACACATATCTGCAAGCATGTACATGCACGTAAGGTGATAGTCCAACTAAAAATGTGTGTTTTTTAGTATCAAACACTGACCCCCTGAAGGTTTGAAAGGTGGCTAAACGTTTCCTCACTGATGGAGAACAGTTTGAATTCAGTCAGTTACTTTTAGTTAGTTTTTCTGCACTTTTATGTTTTTGTATAATTCTATTTATCATTAATCATTGTATGATTTTGAATGCAGGACCTTTACTTGTAATGAAGCAGTTTTACATTGTGGTATTGACACTTTTACTTAAAGGCACAATGAGTATGATTAAATATGTTTTCGGTTTGTAAACACAACATTCAATGTTGGCCCCTCCTCCCCGGCTCAAAAAAGAGACACTAATCGCCGTGCAGTCACTTGCTGTTAACGGGCCATTAATTAGTGACTCTCCCACACCGCCACACAACCCTGCGCTAATCGCTGCAACACCTGATTTGGTGTGAATGCAGCCTTAGGGTGCTCGCCAGCAGAAGAAAGCCAACCCCAGATTCACTCTTGTTTTAGAACGAGCTTTGTCCCTTTGCTATATTTTTGGCGCTGTTTCCACCATTTTTCGTAGCTTCCTCTTGGATGCGCTCTTACGATCTGGCACCTTGTAGCTACATTTTTATTAAGGTTGACGTCCAGAAACGTCCCGAGCACAGCAACATATCCAGGCAGAGGACATGTTCCATGTTCTCTGTGATGGAGGAAACTGCAAACTTCAATGTTTCAAGCCAACTGGGGGGATGATACCTGAAAGACCTTGAGTGAGTATCATCACACACACAACCTTATCATCTGATAAAACAACCAAAGCCTGTCGGTACCATTCTGACCTGCTGAGTCAACCCATACTCATTAAACTATTAATGAGTTTTGGCCAATGAGTAAGCAGGGAGGTAGATGACAGCGGGTGGTAAAGTATGCCCACCACCCCCCAAACACACAGACACACACACACACACACACGCACGCACGCACGCACGCACACACACACACACACACACACACACACACACACACCTCAGATACCTTGGCTGCCTCCATTAAGAATTCTCATCAGATAATTCATGATTTAGATACCATTGGGCTTTTTCTGGATTGTTGGCGCCCCCTATTGTTTCTGCACCTTTAATGGACGCATCATCCAGCATATTAGTGCTGGACAAAATAATGGGAACACCACATGAAAGAGAAGCACTTTAACTTTGAAGTATTGTTGCACTGCAGCTGCAGCAGTGAGTCATAGATTGGCTGCCAACTCGCGGAACTTATCAGTTATTAAAGATTACAATTAGTCCTTCAGTTGATATGTGAGTTCATAAAAAAACAATTATAGAGTTCCAAAGAAGCAAAACGTCAGTGCCCAGCATCTTCCAGATTTTGTTCATTTCAGGAGCACCTGCTTGTTTATTTTGCTCTCAGATCCGAGTACTGTTTGGCCAAAGGAAGTCTGAACTGCTGGTGCAGCGATCAAAATGTGAAAGTCTGAAAAAAGCCATATCTATATTCATATGAACTGCAAAATGATTAAATATACAAGAGGAAAATGCTTTAAATTAGGACACAACGAGCCACATAAACAGCATCAGTAAAAAGGAATATAAAAAACAAAGTAGTAATAAAAAAGTAGTTGTAAATCAAAGCTGACTGACAGGGATAGACAGCTAACAAGATCATTTCTAAATGCCACAGCAGCCTCAGTAATCATGATTCATGACAGAATTGAATCAGTTCCTTTGTGAACCATAAAAGCTCCATAAAAACGTGGCAACGTGAACTTCACAGAGCCTGAATTTATGGCAGCGCTGCCATTTGGAAACCACTTCTATCCAACTAAAACACACAGAAACACATAAACTGGTGTAAAGAGGACAAAATAACTGGAGCCTTGGAGAAAAGGAGTCTGATGATTCATCCTTCACCCATTTTATGAGCAGGTTTACACTGGGATAAAGCCAATGGATGCTCGCAGCCCATAACGTCTGTTGTCAACTCATTATGTTTCCATATTCCTGGCTGATATTACCCCTCATAAACACAATGGCTAAACCATTTAAGATTTGTTGCACTGACACTAGATGCTTTCAATTATCAGATCTGAACATCACTGACCTATTATGGAAAAAACAAGTGTAAATTCCAACCTACTGTATCCCCACAAAAACTGGAAACATTTTTGAAGATCTGTGCAGCACCCAAAGTGACACATTTTATAAATGGCATGATAACATTTGAGGAAAAATGTATGTTTTTCTTAAGGCTTAGTGTAGATATTTTCCTTTTTACATCCTTTGAGTGTAGAAAAAGAAAAAGAAGAGGGCCCAGCTGTGACCCTTGAACCTTTGACCCAGACATTTTTTTCCCACGTGATCTGGATGTCCTCTGGTACATGCACACATGGAGTTTTATTTCACAAATTTTGTTTAAAAATATCAAGTTTACGTTAATATTTCTAAAATAAGAAACATCAAGCTGATTTAAAAGTGCTAAATGTGGAGGCTTGTCTCATACACTGTTCGTAGCTATACCTACGAAAAGTAATGCAATCAATTTGTGTGTAATTAACGTGAACCAGGAATGCCACAGTCGGGGGGGACGTCGGGGTGGATGGGTGGGACGAAAAAATACCGGACTTTTGTCCAGGAGACCGGCGTTCGTACCCCGTGTGAAACCAGAAGTCAACGTTGGTTTATTTGTCACATAAGTTATGTACCTATGTAGTTTTATTGCTTAAACCTAAGGAAATTGTTTCCTGTGAAGACGGAAGTTTATTCTGAAAAGACTGTATGCATGTAACGAGCAGAAATTGACACATGTTGCTGGACATTCGTAGGAAAACGAATGAAAAAGGAGGAACAACTTTTTTGTAAGACATCATACGAATCGTTATATAAGAATACGTTGAAATGTGAGATTGGGAGCATTTCTATTGCCAGCGCACGGCTCTCAACATGGCGACGGCTGAGCCAGTGAATCGCAGCTAATGATGCTAACAGCGCTAACAGTGAAAACAAAGGCAACACTGCTGACAGAGCTAACAGTGTTAACTTGGGGGGAACCAGTCGCCAACCGCCATATGAAAGCAGTGCAGAGCGGCGGCCGTGAGCTAGCCAGTGGAGCATGCTCACAGGCATTAACATAAACTAAAAGCATGCACAGCCGGCCCTGCAAATCAACAAAGCACAGAGAAACTCAGATTACAACACACACAGAGGGAAAGAGACTTCATTCTCTGCTCAGGTAGACATTACTCCTCTATATCTTTACATAGACAATAGATGTTTGCTGCTTTATTAATGCTCTGAATAGGGAACCTTTAAGTGCTACAACCAAAAGCTAGAGTCTCCCATTCTGTTAAAACACAAGATGATTCCTGCATTTTCCTTCACAATGATTCATCACAATGTGTTCCAGTTCCAGTCTGAACATCTCACTTTGGCTCACATTTCTTCTTTCCTCGCTAGACACTATTTATCACACACCGACCTGTTTCTACTTTCAACAAATCAAATGTGAGCTATATTCTCACATGTTTCACCTTCAGCTGCAACATGTGTGTGTGTGTGAGTGAGGCCTAAATCCATAATTCAACATGGTACTTCATGGTGAGCACCTCTTAAATTCGGGCCTACGGGCTTGTTGGCTGAGGATGTTCATTCCAGCATCCAATCTCCTCCGAGGTCTGCAGGTCTTACTGTTTGACCCTGGAGACGAGTTGAGAAAAGTTTTCTTGGCTTTTTCAATGTCACATTCTTATAGGTGAGAGGAGAAACATGATACATACAGTGTTTAACGCGGGAGAAATTCAGCATCAAACAGTCATTTCATCGTCCCTTGCAAGTATCTGAGAGCTTAATCTAGAAATGTAAACTTGAATTCTCAAATTTCCCGTTGACTAACCAGTCTGGTGTGTAGCTTCCTCACCAGAATAACTCGGCAATCACTCAGACAAAAATGTAATCGCTGTGAAAGGAGCGATAATCAGGACTGGGAGTGCTGGCGTACCCAGGAATTCCAGGGGAGTGTGATCACAGCCAGACTGGCGTTGAAAGCCCATATCTGTGGCTTAGTGGGGCACCAAAGTCCCACAAGGCCATGTGGTTGGCTGGAGGTGGCCGTGGTATTTTTACTAAACCAGTGGGTCTTAACATTTTCAGCCAGAAGGAAGTTAAAATCCTTTTGTATCAACATATGACAGGTGATAACAGCATCATCAAATGCAAACCAATAACATGCAAAGAAATCAGCCCATAAGTTGTCATGATTCATCCTGAAGGGGGATGCAAGATGCTAAATGTCTGAACCAAATTTAATAGTAAGCCATACAATTATTGTCACGATTTCATTTCCAGCCACAAATTATTTCAACCTTGTGATGATGCTAGAGTGGCTTTGTCCAGGGGCCACTTATGCAAAAGGGTGGCCAGTGGTCAGTTAATAAACAAAACATTATACTATTTATCATATAAAATAAATAAACATTAGAAGGTCCATAACTCATCTCTTTGAGGACATTCGGGTCTTAGTCTGGACCTCTGTCAGTTGATCCTCTCCTGGCAATTAAAAAGTATACAATTTAAAAAAGCTCCATTAGTCTATTTGGATGCTTTTTAAGCACCCTGGCACCTTATTTATATTCAAAGTACAAAAAAATAATAAATAAATACATCTTATCAGGAACTCAGTATCCTTAGAAAATGTCTAATTATTTATTCTTGATATATTTCTTGGTGTATGTGTATATGTATATACAGTATATGGGTTTATGTGTCTGTATTTATATATATATATATATATATATATTTCTCTTCTTTGTTTTTTTCTCTGTTCTTTTTCATGTAGTTATTTGTTGTTGTTTTTATTGGATTGTTGTCTACTGATTGTTCAGTTTTTCAGTTTATTTTGTGTACTTTTTGTCGTATTTTTCTAACTTATGTAAGCTTAGTTTTCTTATGTTTTCGCTTTTTTTTGTTATTGTTTGGTTTTTTTCCTTATGTTGAGGGGAGGTCCGTTGTATAAGCCTGTGGTTGCTTGACCTCTCCTGACACATATCTTTTTTTTTGTTTTCATAATCTGGATTTTATGACGTTTTATGTGTGTGCAAAATAAATAAATAATCAATTTATTTTCATTATGAATTAGAAAGTGGTCGGCAGGCCACCTGCCGTTGTGGGCCAGATTTGCCCCAATTGAGTATCACTGTGCTCGAGGAAACGTCAGGGGACCACCAAAGTCAGTAGGATTCGTTGTCTGGGAACCATGAATGACAAACTTTGTGCCAATCCATTGAAGAAGTGAAGAATTTGATCCACTGTTGGATGAATGTCTGCACAAAACTCCATGACAAGTCTTTTTGTCTATTTGTTGAGATATTTTAGTCTGCACCAAAGTGGTGAACCAACTGACCGACTTGCCTACAGAGCAACACCTCTGGGCGTGGCTCAGCTTGTATATTCTCACCAACAACCACATCCTGACTTCACCCGGAGTTTGCTACCTGCAGGTTTACTCCCCGGCTTTGGCTCAGCTATACAAACCCTCATCCATCTGCATTGCTGCTGCCCACATTTCAACACGGCAGCTATTGAACTGGCACAAAGCAGATACACCAGATACTGTCAGGAGGTGTGGAAATACAGTCTCACTCGTCCCCGTGACGCTGCCTCCTTCCACTTTCATGCACTGCCAAGAAGACATTTCTCACACTGATACTCAGATGGCTGGAGAACGATCACTCAGCGTGGTGTAACCAAAATGATACTCACACACAAAAGTTGTGCTGCTTTTTTTTATCTTAACACTTCATCATTCTGAACTTTAATACCTCAACGTTTTAGTGTCTTTTGAGTCTGCCGGGTGATTATTGTCTAAGTGGGAACAGTGTAATGAGTATCCGAGGTGACTAACCAGGGGCTGGGGGTGAGTCATGGAGCGGCCTTCTTTTCAGATGCAGAGATACTTGGGAGTTCTCAATGGCCCCCTTTGGTCCCCAGAGGTGATGAGTGGCTCCAGTGTCGACACAATGGCCATTCAAGTTCTGGGCAGATTATAGGGCTTTTAAAATCCCTCCAGCATGCTTCGTCATCCCAAATCTGAAGCAGCGCAATTATTCAGCTACTTGTGCTGCTGGTGGTGGGGCCTCACTAGGGAGGGACATAAAGACTCAATGATATTTATGGGCTTCATCAATCATAATTTTAGTTTCTATGTGAAATGTACAAGATATGTTAAGCATACCAAAGTTCAAAAACCAGACAAGGCACTGAAGAGATTGGAAACGTGTCAGATCTGTAGTGATAGATAAAGTAATAATGACACATGGATTCAAAAGAAGGTGAAGGATGAACAGAGTCAGGCTTGTTGTAAGACATGGGTTACCGTTTCACTGCTGTCACCACTGTAGGAGTGGTATAATACCGTGGCAACATGAGTACTGAGGTGACCCCATCTAAACAAACACAGTGTTGGCATCACATGAAGACATAGTCTTTACAAAGGAGGTATAAATTACCGTCTTGGAGGGAGAGGGGAAATGGGCAGAGCATCGGGGAAGAACGTAGCCGTCAGGCAGCAGTTTAGGGTTCATTTTGCAGCTCAATGGGGGTTTAACCTAACATTACCTCACCAATCTACCTGTGAATAACAACCTTGCTATAAAAACAGAGAACAAAGGGTTGTTGTGATGACCTGGAGGCATTTTAGTAATGTTACAGTAGAGGCGGAGAGTCTGACATAGTCTTGTTTTTATCTTTTACAGTCTCTACTCCTAGAAAAGTGCATTACTCAATTTCTATATAAGATATTTCCATTTTATACGACTTCATAATTCTATTTCACTACATTACTCCTCCTCCTTTGAAACAAAGAAAACAAAGAGATCAAAAACAACCAAGAATCACCTCATATACTGATGTTTTCGGTGTATTTTATTTACAATCAACAGGCTGACTAAACCTGCTGAGGTGAAATCTTCATCAGAGTTTGTATGTCAGCTGTCAGCTCTCTTTTAAAAGGACACATCATGCGATTACCAACCAACAGAAAGCAACCGCACCCTGCGAGAAGATCCTCCATTATGCAAAATGTGCATCCGTTTTTGTAAACACAGCCTGTTTTTTTGTTTAATTTTTAATTTTTTTATTTAATCCATTTATACACATTTGTTTCAGAACATTTGCTACTTAAAGGTGCAGTGTGTAGGATTTAGGCGACATTTAGTGGTGAGGTTGCAGATTGCAACCAACGGAAACTTTTATCGTGTGCCAAGTGTGTTGGAGTACTTGACTCGTTTTGGTGTGACTACTTTTATCTTAGTATAGGATCTCAAAAGTTCCTTCACGGCTGAAGGCAACAAATACTGATGTAAACATTGGAACTGCACATGCAGACGTGTCATACTTCATGGATCAGGAAGATGCAATGAACAAGACTTCACTAACTAAAGGAATCCTCTCAGACTTCCTCCTCTTTAAACTGAATTCTTTGAACCTCCTAAAGCCAACAATCATCTCACCATCTGTGATAATATTTAACAAACCTCCCTCTGTCTCATTGTGGCTATAGCCCTTTTTTATTCAGTATTAAGTTACATGTTATCTTTTTTTGTTATTTGCTGGCAATGTGAAAGGGGATGAGTCAGACAGTGAAACTGATCTCATTCCTCTTCCAAGCAGAAAAGTTAAAGAAATATTTAAAGAAATAGTCTTAGATCGCCATCTAGTGGTGAACAACATGGCATACACAATATGACAGCACCTCTGGGTAATCACAGGGCTTCCCCAGACTTTGTGATGATGAAGAAGACATACTTATACCATAAGACATCACATTTTCTTCATGGAAGGAAGAGGAATGCTTTCTTTCGATTACTCTATTTCATCTAATGCCAAGGTGTCCTTGAGCAAGGCACTTGAGCTCAGGTGTAAATGTTAGGGACCACATTAACATAAAAAAAGATATTGGTGTGAAAGAACATGCTTAGTCAGATTGCATTTGACAAGCATAATACTGATATATTTAATACAAAATTAAAAGCACATAAATGTACTTATTTGTGCTGACAGATGATAACAGGTGCCATGTGTAGAAATAAGAAGACTTTTCTGACTTGACACACAATAACATTAAAGCCAATTTACCCCCGCTGAAGGACATCAATGATGAAATCATGAAAGAAAGCGACATGACAACTCACTAAATGCTGCAAATGAGAGAGAAACAGAATAAAAATGTTCCTTGTTTTATATCCAAAAGCTGCAAATAAAATTTGCCCTCAGGAGTAAATGAAACAATTCTTAAAATTAACCTCAGATTTGCTCACTGTATATTAAAGTTGTATTTATTTATTTACTTATTTATTTATTCATTTATTTATTTTATTTACTTTATTTTTTTATATGACCATTTGTACATCCCTTGGACAATATTTTGCACATCCCTGAACAAATCTGTGCATATCTTCATTTTTAATATTTGTATAATGTTTTTTTCCATATTTTTATTGTAATTTTTCTATTTTATTTATTTTTCTTAAGTGTTGCTGTACTTGCTTTTATCTGTTTATTTTCTCTCCTATTTTTATTGCTATGCACCAAAACACCAAACCAAATTCCTTGTATGTGAAGACTTTGCAATAAACATGACCTTGATTGGGATTTATAGGAACATTTTGAATTACAGCAGCATAAGGAAAGGAAGATAGATAAGAAACTTATCTACTAATAACTAAGTTGGGATGACCCCTCGACCCAGTGGAGGTGGTGGGAGAGAGGAGGATGATGGTTAAGCTGTCACCCATGATGGAGAATGACTCCCACCCCATGCAGGACACCATCTCAGCACTGGAGAGCTCCTTCAGCGACAGGCTGCTCCATCCAAAGTGTGTAAAGGAGCGCTATCAGCAGGTCCTTCCTTCCTGCAGCTGTCAGACTCCACAACCAGCAGTGCTCCCAGTAAACCACTTGGACACCAAAAACTGACAATAACCTGATATTTTCAGGTGGAATTTCATTAATTCATTCATTCTCACTGTGCAATATCATTTCCCACTTGTTAATAGTCTGTTTATTGTCAATACTGTATATACTGCTCCTATTTTTATACTTCCTTCTATTTAAATGGTTCATATTTTGTTACACTTTGTTAAGCTCTTTTTTGTTTACTGTGTTAGCTGATGCATCTTGTTTTTTGCACTATCCCCTTTGCTGCTGTATACTGCAAATTTCCCCACTGCGGGACTAATAAAGGAATATCTTATCTTATCTTATCTTAATGAATAAGTTAGACTAGCTGTATGGTACATTACCTTAGATCAGTGTGCATAAATCAAATGCATGTGCAAAAACCAATATTGCATTTATTCATTTTTCAATATACACATTATTGAATTAATTATTGAATAATGCAAATGCATGTAGCTTCTACCCAGAACTTCCACTACTACCACTGCTCCATAGACACAGACAGTGCAGACTGAGCATCAATCAAAACACTGAGCTTGAACCAAGAATTGTATACATGTATATATGTATGTTTTTATTTTTATTTTGTTATTTTGTTATTTTTTATTTGTTATTGAATTGACACTTTGGCAATATTGTTCACCTGACAGTCGTGCCAATAAGGCAAATTTAATTGAATTGACTGAGCATCAATCAAAACTTGTGTTGTTGTTTTTTTGTTTAGTACTTTGTTATTTGTCTTTCTCTGTATAATATATTGTGGCCTTTTTTTATATTATGTCCCTGCACATGTCTTCACTTGTTTACAGTACATTACCTTAGATCAGTGTGCATAAATCAAAAGCATGTGCAAAACCAATATTATTAATTTTTCAATACACACATTAATGAATTAATTATTGAATAATGCAAATGCATGTAGCTTCTACCCAGAACTTCTACTACTACCACTGCTCCACATAGACACAGACAGACAGTGACTGAGAGCATCAATCAAAACGCTGAGCTTGAATCAAGAATTGTATACATGTATATATGTATGTTTTTGTTTTTATTTTGTTATTTTTTTTATTTGTTTATTTATTATTGAATTGACGCTTTGGCAATATTGTTCACCTGACAGTCATGCCAATAAATCAAATTGAATTGAATTGAATTGACTGAGCATCAATCAAAACTTGTGTTGTTTTTGTTTTTGTTTTGTTTTGTTTTTGTACTTTTTTATTTGTCTTTCTCTGTATAATATATTGTGGCCTTTTTTTATATTATGTCCCTGCACATGTCTTCACTTGTTTACAGTACATTACCTTAGATCAGTGTGCATAAATCAAAAGCATGTGCAAAAACCAAAATTATTAATTTTTCAATACACACATTATTGAATTCATTATTGAATAATGCAAATGCATGTAGCTTCTACCCAGAACTCCCACTACTACCACTGCTCCACATAGACACACAGACAGACAGACAGTGACTGACTGAGAGCATCAATCAAGCTTGAACCCAAGAGCTGGGAATCCACCCATGCGATGACGTCACGGGGCTCTGACAAGCTGGTGGTGCCGGAAGAAAAGATGGCGGATCATGAGGAGCAGCTATCCGACGAGGAGAAGGTAAAGATGCCGATTTAATCACTAGATAAACTCAAGCTGGGGGGGATGTTTAACGCTCAAAACCTCGACTTGCATTCAGGCTCCGTGTCCAGGTGCATCCTTGTCGTGTAGCAGCTTTATTAAACGTGTATTTAAAGCCTGAACGGCCTCATCAGAACCAACCGCTGCTGCTGCTCTTTATTATTTTTAGCTCAACTTCCGGCTCATTTGGAGGCTCCTTGTACGGTCCTGACTCAAAAATAGGAGCCGTGTACATATTATAAATTCACCTGAGATTACCCCCCTACACCCTGCTCGTCCTGTGGACATGTTTGTATCCTCTCTGTGTCTCTAGTTGTGGATGTTATGGAAGTTTTCACTCACCTAACATCGCTAGCTTGTTAGTTTAGCATATAGCATGCTAACACACATAGCTAGACTTACACTAACACGCCCTTTTCTCTGTTTGATTACCGCTTTACTGTCTGTTACACAACAATTATAATGGAAGTGGTGGCTTGTCAGATTGTCAGGATTTCATTCACAGTGTGACAGCAACCCTAGGTTAGTGTACAAGCTTGCTTACAACTGTTATCTCTATTAAGTTGCATTTAAGATAGTTAAAAGATGTGGGAACTCTGAGCTCCAGTTGATCAGCGAGATGATGGAAACATCATCTGTATTCATATATGCTTTCATTTAAAAGTCTATATCTACAACTATAAAGGTCTCACACCAATTTATTCTTTTAAAAACTGTTTAACTGATAACTGTTATGCAAATTAGGTAGTGAAACTGGTACTGTTAGCAGGGTTTGTGCCCCATTACACCCCTGCTAGTTCATTTTCTCATTTCCTAAAAAGAGCACAGCCAATGCCCTGAGACAACATGAGTGTTCAACTGCATGTGTCTGAGCTGTCTGCACGAATCCTACTTGCATTTTTAAGATAGGATAAAATAATCCTAAAATGTACAGGATTACAGCAGCAAAGGGGCACAGTGCAAACAACAAGAGGCATTACTGTAGTAAAAAAAACAACAATAGGATCTAATAAACAAGCAAGTAAATAATAAATATATAGTAAGTAATCTGTAAAAATGTATTGATTGGTTGATTTTGTATTTTGCAACCTTAGCATCATTGCACATTGTAGTTTCTGTTAAGATTTGTTTGCCTTTTGGTTAGGCACATTGACAGTTAAAAGATGTGGGAACTATGAGCTCCGGTTGATCAGCGAGATGATGGAAACATGTAATGTTTAGAGTCCCATTTAAAGGTCTATATCTACAGCTATACAGGTCTCACACCAATTTATTCTTCTCAAAACTGTTTAACTGATAACTGTTATGCAAATTAGGTAGTGAAACTGGTACTGTTAGCAGGGTTTGTGCCCCATTACACCCCTGCTAGTTCATTTTCTCATTTCCTTAAAAGAGCACAGCCAATGCCCTGAGACAACATGAGTGTTCAACTGCATGTGTCTGAGCTGTCAGCACGAATCCTACTTGCATTTTAAGATAGGATAAGATAATGCTTTATTAGTCCCACAGTGGGGAAATTTACAGGATTACAGCAGCAAAGGGGGACAGTGCAAACAATAAAAGACATTACTGTAGTAAAAAACAACAACAAGATCTAATAAACAAGCAAGTAAATAATAAATATATAGTAAGTAATCAGTAAAAATTGATTGATTGGTTGATTTTGTATTTTGCAACCTAAGCATCATTGCACATTTTAGTTTCTGTTAAGCTTTGTTTGCCTTTCAAGATGTGGGAACTATGAGCTCCAGTTGATCAGCGAGATGATGGAAACATCATCTGTATTCATATATGCTTGCATTTAAAAGTCTATATCTACAACTATAAAGGTCTCACACCAATTTATTCTTTTAAAAACTGTGTAACTGATAACGCTTATGCAAATTAGGTAGTGAAACTGGTACTGTTAGCAGGGTTTGTGCCCCATTTCACCCCTGCTAGTTCATTTTCTCATTTCCTTAAAAGAGCACAGCCAATGCCCTGAGACAACATGAGTGTTCAACTGCATGTGTCTGAGCTGTCTGCACGAATCCTACTTGCATTTTAAGATAGGATAAGATAATGCTTTTTTTAGTCCCACAGTGGAGAAATTTACAGGATTACAGCAACAAAGGGGGACAGTGCAAACAATAAAAGACATTACTGTAGTAAAAACAACAAGATCTAATAAACAAGCAAGTAAATAATAAATATATAGTAAGTGATCAGTAAAAATGTATTGATTGGTTGATTTTATATTTTGCAACCTAAGCATCATTGCACATTTTAGTTTCTGTTAAGCTTTGTTTGCCTTTCAAGATGTGGGAACTATGAGCTCCAGTTGATCATGCGAGATGATGGAAACATGCAACGTTTAGAGTCCCATTTAAAAGTCTATATCTACAGCTATAAAGGTCTCACACCAATTTATGCTTTTAAAAACTGTGTAACCTATAACTGTTGTGCAAATTAGGTAGTGAAACTCGTACTGTTAAGCTTGGTTTGTGCCCCAATACACCCCTGTTAGTCTCATATTTTCTCATTTCCTTAAAAGAGCACACATACACACAGCCAATGCCCTGAGACAACATGAGTGTTCAACTGCATGTGTCTGAGCTGTCTGCACGAATCCTACTTGCATTTTAAGATAGGATAAGATAATGCTTTATTAGTCCCACAGTGGGGAAATTTACAGGATTACAGCAGCAAAGGGGGACAGTGCAAACAACAAGAGGCATTACTGTAGTAAAACGACAAAAAAGAATAAACAAGCAAGTAAATAATAAAGGTATAGTAGGTAATCAGTAAAAATTGGTTGATTTTGTATTTTGCAACCTAAGCATCATTGCACATTTTAATTTTTTGTTAAGCTTTGTTTGCCTTTTGGTTAGGCACATTGACAGCAGCTTCGAGAGAGGAATATCAATGTGATAACTGCTGATTGGAGCACTATTACTGAAACTATTTATCAATGAATTGACAATTGGATAATTGTTTCAGTCAGTTGGTTAAAACAAAATAGGGCTGTCATCGACTAAAGAAATACTTAGTCGACTAACACTCATAAGATTTTGTCGACTAATTCATGGGGATGCACCAATAAGACTTTTTCAGTCCTGATACCGGCCGATACCGAATACCGAGCCGATAGCCCTAAAAAATGCCAAGAATGTATTGGTTACAGTTGCTGTCATTGTAAATTTATTACTTGTTTTTTTCACTGTTGGTCAGACATCTACATGAGCTCTGATTGCTTGTGATGTGTATTTAACAAGTGAGTGGTGAAGCGAGAGAGAGAGCGGCAGCAAAGGGAGCGAGTAACGTTATCGACTCCGGCCCAAGCAGGAAAAGTTAAGTGTTTGGTTTGTCCGTTCTGGGCTACTGTAGAAATATGACGGTGCATTATGGTGGACTCTGTGAAGAAGACACGCTCCCTATGTAGCTATAAATGGCTCATTCTAAGCTAACGAAAACACAAACATTCTTATTATCAGGTCAAACGGCTGCAGCCTTTCTATCATTCTTAATGTGTGTCTATCCTGACCTTGCAGCCAAACTTCCTACTAAGCTTGTTAATAACGTAGTAAACTATTATGAGCTTTCTTCTTGATAAATGGTTGTGAACTCTTCAGTTGCCACTCTGCGGGTTATGTAATAGGCTACACCATTCAGAGTTAGAACAAGGCTCTGTTTTATGTCGTTCTGTTCCACATCAGCCTGATTCAGAAGTAATTCAGAATTCAGGCAGCTCATTGACCCGCGGGTGTGACCGCGTCATACATTTCATTACAGGGCGAGGGTGTGTGTGGTGTGGATGACTGTGGCCACCTTGTGATTGTGTAATATACTAGCTCCACCATATATGATTGTTTCAGGTTTGTGCTTATGGTGTGAAGCTGTGGTTAAACTATTAATAACTTAAGGTGTTGGAACTGTTAAGAGGGTGGGAGCTTTTATCACCTCTTAACCACATTGGTTTTCACTTTTTGACCAGACAGTCTGATTGTGTAGAGCTGAAACTAAGGCTACATCCACAGTAATACATTTTCGTTTAAAAGCGCATAACTTTTGCTGCATTTATGCCTAGTGTCCACACTACTCCGGCGTTTTCGAACCCCTAAAACGGATAAGTTTGAAAATGCTGCTGACCCCGTTTAAGTTCAGTTCAGTTTTAGACTGGACAGACAGAAACTGAGAATTTTGAAAACGATGACACTTCTTGATTAGGTGTTATCAGTCATGACGTGTCCTTCCCTGATTCGTAATACCGCATCACGTGAACCTTTTCCAGAAGACAACAAATGACATCAGCCTCGACCACCAGTGGTTAATTTCAACATGGACAACGAGTTACAAGTGTTTATTGACCTTGCTGTCTTTGCCAGTAGCTGTTATGCAGTTAAATTCTGCATTTTATAATGCAACTACTGTCTACATGCGCAGGAGGGAAGCTATTATTCGACATGCACACTTTATTATACTCACATGTTGTTTTAACCAAAAAAAATGCAGTTTTTTGCATGCAGTACAAATGTGGTGCTGTGTGTTATTTTTACCTATTCTAAAATTGTTTATTTCTGGTGTGTTCTTTATATAATGACAGTGTTCCTAAAATTAGGTTTAAAAAAAAAAAAGCGATATATATCGCCTTGCTTACAATATTGCAATATATTAAATTGTTACCCCTGTATCATGATATGTATCGTATCGCCAGATCCTTACCAATACACAGCCCTAATGCCCAGTGTCCGTGAATAGTCTTGTGATATGCGTTTTGTAGGCGTGGTGGTATGGACGCAGATTAATTCTGAAACAGCTTTAAAACGCTCATCTGGACGGAGATCATTTTGTTATAAAATGAAAACGTAATAGTGTTGATGTAGCCTAAGAGTGATGGGTGGCGACCCGCCAGGCTGACTGGTAGAGAAACGGGCGCTGCCAGTAGGCAGTATTTAGCTGGTGGAAGCTGTTTATTTCCGTCTCTGAATATGATTGGCGTGGGACCAAGTGGATTACATTATGCATCCATTCACTGTACTGTATGTTGTGCTGTTAAAAGCAGAGCATTTCCATGCAAACACTGCGGTTGCATTTTGTACTTTGAAGGCCGTCTCTCGGTGCATTAGCTCAGAGCAATCAGCCATCTGCTCTGGCCCCTCAGCTTCTTTTGAGCAGCTCAGAGGGAAAACTGCAAAGGGAAGACATTTATCATCTGCCTAACACTGTCAGCGGGTAATAGTTTCCAAATTTGAATAACTCTTTCACTGGCTTCGTAGAATAAAAAGAAAACTCCAAATGATGTTTGCTGTCGAGCCAGTGATGGTAGAGTGGATACAAACGATCGACAACAGCCAGAATCTGTTGGTACTTTCCCACATTGAATGACAAATCTACAAACTTGCTTTTGTGGGAATCCTTGTTATGATCTGACACATTACTGTGATAATCTATTTTGGAAGAAGCAGCTTGGAGACACTCTTTTGATAAGTAGCCTTAGAAAAGTTAACCCCGGTCATTTGTTTTTGGCTGCGACTTTGTCGAATACAATCAATAGCTTCGAGTTTGTCTCTGTGAACAACTTCCTGAATGGTTCCCATGAGAAATTTCAGTCATGTTGCTGTTGTGGCTGTCAGTGTCACTTTGCTCTTCCAGAAAAAAAAACCTGAAAACTCCCTGATGGGGAATTGCTAAAGAGTCTCCTTCATTTGTAAATGATTAAACAGTAAGAAGAGTCTCGTCTTTTTGAGTCATTCGGCCTGCCAGCTTCCTGATTACAGCAAAGAAACCACACAAGGGTATTACAGGAAACTGACATTACTCAATGTGTGTCAGTTCCTTTGTCTGTACTTAAGTGTCTGGGCAGGTACCAGAACCAGAAAATGAGCACTTTTTTATTATTTTACCTGTCAAATTAATTGTTTTTTACCTGTCAAATTAATTGTTTCTTACTGTAAGAAAACACCTGAAACAATGATCTAGTACAGGGCAAATTGATTGACACAATAGACAAACCAACAACCTAGATTTATAAGCAAGTGGCTGCTCCCCACCTTGTTTCGCTGTAGTTTACACTTCTACTTCCACTTCGTATTCTAATTTTTGTCTTTACACAAGAGGTACATTTTTAGCTAGACTTTTTGACGTTGCTATAAGTTCAAAGAAACACTAATGTGTCTGTGATGTGGTTCCTGTTTCAGAAAGGAGAAGACATTTCTGTCAGCAGAAAGTGGTTTGGTGAGAATCCATTGCTTACTTGGTTTTGACACTGTTGATCAGACTTTGTAATCATATTTTAGACATCTCTATGAGCTCTGATTGCTTGTGATGTGTATTTAACATTTTAAAAAATGTTTTGTAAATGAAATGATTCAATGATTAACTACAAAAATAGCCAGTAAATTAATAAATACTAAGAACAAGCCATGGTTGCAGCCAGTGGGCGACCTCCGGGTCTGAAAAGTGAAGCCCATGTGGAAGTGCCTTAAACTTGCATTCTTTCTAATAGCCGGCAGGGGGCGACTCCTCTGGTTGTCTGATTGTATAGAAGTCCTTGAGAAAATGAGCCTACTTCTCACTTGATTTATTCCCTCAGTAAACATTGTAAACATGAGTTTATGGTCTCAATCGCTAGTTTCAAGTCTTCTTCAATACAGCATGATGTTCATTTAGTAAATTATGGCCCCATTTAGAGTCAAATAGACCATAAAGCAGGTTATACTTTAGGGCGTGGCTACCTGATTGACAGGTTGCTACCTTTAACCCTTTCACATAGGATACACCGATCCGACTTTTTCAGTCACGATACCAATATTAATGCATCAACAAACTAGTCAAAACTTAAACAGGAATTCAAATTTCAGTATATGATTTGTATAGTATATAAAGATAGATTTGAATTGAATAAATCGGCCCCATTGTCACGATATCCGATCAGATATGCAAAAAAACAAGATGGCTACAGCCAAAATGCTGAACTCAAGGCTTCAAAACCGTAGTCCACAAACCAACGGGTGACGTCACGGTGACTACGTCCACTTCTCTTATACAGTCTACGGTACATTCGAGAGTGGAAGTAAGATGGTATATTTATTGCCTTAGTTCTTACTCCCAATCTTTATTGATGTGATGCTGCTGAGGCGAGTTAATGATATCCTTACATACTCATGCTGATGTGATCAATTGTAGATTGGTTAAATTCACAACAGAGGTATCAGCATGTTTCAGAGTTTGTTTGTAACTCTAGTTTGTTGGTAAAAGAGACATTGTGAGATGGTGCCTGGTGGAGTTTTCTAAAAGTGCTAGATTATTGACTAAGAATACGTAGTGATTTTTGTGCTGAAGTGGCAGTTGTCAGGAGAACAGAGCAAACATGGGTCTCTGTTGATGAGCAGAGATAAATGAGGAAGCTAAATAAATGTTACAGCTCCTCTTTAGGTCAATCACATTCCATGAAGAGATATAACACACAGCACTAGCTTTTGAGAAAATGTAATCAACAATGTCTGAGATAATGTGTGGTATTCAGCCCAAACCTCTCTTTACCTGAGTGTGTATAAGTATGTAGGGCTCCAGACTATAATAATTAAGTTCAATTTTTTAACCATTTTCTGAGAGAGAGCAACTAAAATGTTCAGTTAGTAATCACAAACACACCCTTGATTTATTAATGTCTTTGTTAGGAGATTGATTGATTGATTGATTGATTGATTGACATCAGACCTTTCTCACTTGTTGATCACCAGCACTGGGAGGGTGCAATAATTAGCTTGTACTGTTTGTGTGCATGTTGCTAAAGAGAGAGTAAAGACAACTCTTTGAAGTAAGCAGCACACAAATTCCATAAAGTATTTGAATGTGTGTTGCAAACATTTAAAGGGGCTAGATGTAAGAATCAATGATTGCTTGTTAACAGCGACACCTGAGGGTTGTTTGACCACCCTGGGCCACCATCCTTGCAAACGTCATCATCCAAAATGGCATGATAAATATTCACTTCGCCTCCAGCACTTTATGATAAAGAAATCTTGATTTGTACAAAGATCTGGATGTCTATGTCAAATATATCAACCTCTAGATATATAGCCTATTACCCTTTCTGCAAAATTGCAATACAAAGGGATTTACGTAGTACAATAAATAAAAAAAATAGCGATAAAATACGCTCTTGTGATGGGAGATAGGAAAACATATATTCTAGTATAGACCAACTTGCTTAATGACTCAGACGGTTACGCTTGAGACCACAGTACCTCTTTTTTTCCTCAAATGTCCCAGTTTGAAGGTTTTATTGCTGTCTGGGCAAGAAGGGTAATAAAGAAACCCTCAGACAAAGTATAATCCTTTTTAAAATTAAATAATGGTGAAATGAAATCATCTCTCATTTAAGTGGAGATCGCAAACTCCCAACAGCCCCCTATGTGTCCCTGAGCTTGGCTTGTGAACGGTTGTGTTGGACCATAGGGATATAGCCTAGTTGAATGCTGAAAACTCAGTGGCATCTCCCTTTAACTGAAGAATGCACAGACAGGGAAGCGCTGTCTGTACGTGCCTTCAGCAGTGAAAGAGAGATGAGGGAATAAATGAGCATGTTTTTCTGTCTAAACACTCGGGTCGAGTACCGTGCCAACCTGAGAAGAGTTAACAGCCTGGCTGACCCAGGAGTTCACTATAAAATGCTGAATGTTGATGTGTAAAGAGCAGTGGCTTTACACTGTGGTGTGTGTCCGCATACTGGAGGAGGTAATGCAAGCCAGTGATATTCCATGTATTGCAAAGCTGGCTGCTTCGGGTAATATGACACTACTTTTTCCAGCACAGTGTAAGGATAAGTCACAGGCTGAAGGTGACAGATGGTCTCATCTATGGTAGACAAGGCAGCATTATTCAGGTTCAGTATTTATGCAGCACAATGAGAGTCCGTCCAGTAACTGCAAGGTCACAAGTTTGATCCATGCTGAAATATACAGCATGTGTGTGTCATTTTCAACAGTTAAAGGGGCTCTGTACGACATTCAGAGCATTAATAGAGCAGCAAACTACTATTGTCTATGTAAAGATATACTGTAGAGGAGTAATGTCTACCTGAGCAGAGAATGAGGTCACTCTCCCTCTGTGTGTGTTGTAATCAGAGCTTCTCCTTGCTTTGTTGACATTGCCGGGCCGGCTGCACATGCTTTTAGTGCAGGTTCGTGCCATGTGAGCGTGCCCCACTGGCTAGCTTACGGCGGTTACAGCTGATAACGCTGTCCCAACCCACGACATCGTCGCGGAAGCGTAGCACCCACCCTCCGATTCCCCCCTCAGGTTAACACTGTTCTCTCAACCGGTAGCGGCATGGAGGGAAACTGGCGCCAGTCTGCATATGTGCCGCTGAGCCGGTTGAAGATCGGCAAAGTTTCACTTTGGGGGTATAAGACCAGGCGTTATCATTCCACTTGACGAGGGCGGCTTCAACCACAGGTGCTGTCCCTGTGTGCATTCGTTTTTTATTCAGAAAATGACTTTCTTTTTCCCGTTATGATATCAATGTATCAATGCCTCAGGTAACCAGTCAGAAAGCAGACAGTCCATGAGGCAAAGTATCAAGGGAGTTAAGTAAAAAATCAAAACAAAAAAATCAACAAATGTTAGTCTAACATAGATTTAAAATGTTTTTTCATATGTTGTCTTGTATGAAAAAGACCAAAAATGAACACTGTCAGCGGACTGCTTGATTACTATAAGCAAATTATTTAAACACCATTTGTATAGGAATGATTCTGTCCCAAGCTTTTTGATCACTATAAGTGGTTGATCACTGTAACCACGATCACCATAAGTCGTTTCCACTGTATTAATCATTTGCCATCAAGTGAGCAATTTTAAGACCTCCTTTTTTGGTGCTTATAATGTGCGATGGGCATCTGTCAATATGTTACATATAACAATATATTACATGTAGCAATATAGGCTAGGCCTATATTTATTTCCCTTTTCTCTATAATTTCACGGAAAACCATTCATTTTGCACTCAGGTTCTTAAAACGAGAAAAAACTCAGTACTTTTCATTTGTCAAATATTTAATTCACACAGGAGTATACAAAAATAGGCTTTACCATGTGATTATTTCATATAGACTATTTATTTATTTTTTAAAACATAACTGAAGAATGAAAACGCAGGCAACAAAGTGGTGCAGTTGAAGGCACCAGTCAAGAAAGTCTGCCACAGCTGCATTACCTCAAAACGTTCACCTACATTTGACAGGAAAATAAAGATTATAAAATGTTCACTATGACTAGTTACCGAGCAAGATTGAAGTCTAGATAAGTTAACATAAACGCTTGACTTGGCAGAACTGAAACTGGCGGCTGCCTGGAAGGAAGGAAATCAATCTGAAAACTTGCTCATAATGCTATTTATGGTTTGCAGTCTGCGTGATTTGTAGTTAGTGGGCTGAAACTTGCAAAAATCACTGGTATGATATGTGAACCCTCAGTAGAGCAGGTGGCGTTGTGTCAACCTGAGTGAATGTATGAAGCACGGTGCTGCTGCCGTAAAAAAGAACGAAGTGCCCCAGAAAGTCATTACTCTCTAACATGGTGTCACATTTATTAAAAAAGTCTTGATCTTTCCTGTTAGGAAACCCCCTCCAATAAAATGTCTGCTTCTGACTGTATTTATACCCAACATCACAGCCCTTATTTCATCAATTTAATCTGGAGCCGACCAGCCGCAAACCTCCTCATTTTGATTAGCAGAGGAACATTTCTAGTTAGCCTACGGCTGTCTGACGGTCCTCCTCCTCTCTCCGCCATCACGCTGTCGACTTATTATTCATGAATTATTGCATCCAGCCCATCACCCAATCCCCCAAATATTCACCCACATCAGACAGGTTTTCCTCTAAACTTGGCCCCGTCTCTGCTGTAGCATTTCAAGGCGTCTTTTTCTTTCTATCTAGGATATTGAAATGGAGGCCTGCCAGAGAAGGGGATCAAACTCTGGGAGATGATGCAGCTTAAAATGCCCGCGGGCCAAAATACTGCTTCAGTTTACTCCTGCTGTGTTTTTTGTAGTATTATTATTTCCATGGCTCTGGATTGGCGTGATAAGGCGATTTTGATGCCAGGATTAGTTTAAGTGTGGTTTCAGTGACAGTGGGTGTCGTTTGGGATTCAGAAAGGGTGCTCCGTAGGAGGGTAGGTCGTGAGGTTGGTGTTAGTGGGAGTGTCTGTTGCAAGGAAAGGAGGGGTTGCTGGGTAATATGAGGATGAATATACATTGAGCAAGTTGAAAGGAAAGAGACCAGCTGGTGTCTAGGCCAAGAGAGCACAAAGACACGAGGATCTCACACTACAGGGGGTGTTTATGTCCCATGGTCTTTGTGTGTGTCTGTTATCTCCAGTATTATTATTCCAGCTCACGACTGCGTGCCAGCTCCTCAGAGTCCACCCCCTATGAATCCTTAGAAAGATAAGGGGATTGACTATGGGAGATAAAAAAGCCTGTATTTGCAGCAAAAAGACTGTCCGAGATCATGATGACGATGACTGTGATCGAGTCATATTTAGATAACTCTCACTCACACTCAAAAACGCACACAGCAGCAATTGTCGGACTCTCTCTGTTCCTGTGAAATGACCGGATTACAGTCAGTCCTTCTGTTTCCATCAGCTGCACAAAGCTGTGTGGATGTTCACATGTGTTTATGCAAAGAGGTCTCAATTGTCGCATGGGATAACATACAATATATATATAATAACAAAACAAACAATATTTGTATCTAGCCTCACTGTAAAAATAGAGGGATAAAGTTTAATATGAAAATAACCTGCAAGAGAAGGTAGAAAAGTGAATGTATTTGTTTTTATTGACTGTTTCATTCCTCTATTTTATTTTATTTATACAAAGTGAATTTTTATTTATTTTTAAAATAATAAATCGTACACCAGTAACTTGGTTAAAAATCTTAAAAATTAACAGAATTTGTATTTATTATTAAAATAATAAATCGTACATCAGTAACTTGGTAAAAAATCCTCAAAATTAACAGAATTTATATTTATTATTAAAATAATAAATCATTCACAAGCAACTTGGTAAAAAATCTTAAAAATGAACAGAATTTGTATTTATTATTAAAATAATAAATCGTACATCAGTAACTTTGTAAAAAAAATCTTAAAAATTAACAGAATTTATATTTGTTATTAAAATAATAAATCATTCACGAGCAACTTGGTAAAAAATCTTCAAAATTAACAGAATTTGTATTTATTAATAAATCATTCATCAGCAACTTGGTAAAAAATCTTCAAAATTACAATTCAAGTGTTAACTTTTTTAATGCAGCAAAAACTTTGTCCAGGTGTAAACAGGAATTTAAATTCCAGCATATAATGTATATAGTATATAAACATAGAGTAGAATTGAATAGATCGGATACATTGCCACCGATACCCGATCCAGCTATTGGAGTCAGTATCAGATCGATATCCGATCCAGTATCGGTATCGCGGTGCATCCCTACTATTGCCATAGGAGGATGTAGGCTGTTGTTTAAGTGCAATAGTAGAACTGGTTTGAGGTACTTAGAGGAAGAGGAAGTATTACCCTGTTCTTAACTAGCTTTTAACAGTCAATGCCTTACTCATAATCCACTAATGGAGTGTCCATCTCCGCCTCCTCCTGTCAGTGATTCATTTTAAACCACATCACTCCCTTGGCCTTATCTCGTCTCCTCTCCATGCACCCTAAAACAGTGAGCTGTCAGATGGGATTGTAAAACCATCCCTGTCCATTCTTTACTGGTCTCTCCCTCGCTGTAGGCGCTACGCAATTAATTCTGCAAGCACGATTAAAATATCTGTGGTCAGCACTATCTAAACCAATGTATTCATTGACTTGAAATCTATTTTCAGGCCAAACACTCAAACTGGTTATAGGCATTCACTCAGCATGTTATTCACACCTTTATTCTTGTCAGGGTGGAAAAAAATATAACAGTGGCCTGCTCAGATTTCTACGATTAGGGCCACAGAAAAAAAGTCGTAATATTATGAGAATAAAGTCAGAAGTTTACGAGAAAATAAGTCGTAATATTATGAGAATAAAGTTAAGTTTAAGAGAAGAAGTCGTATTATTATGAGAATAAAGTCAAGTTTAAGAGAAGAAGTCGTATTATTATGAGAATGAAGTCATACTATTATAAAGTAGTAATTTTACGTGTTATTTAGGAGGGGAAGTAGAGCAGTGTGCCGCCTGTGTGAAAATGAGGAACGTGGAGCATCTTGTGAAGTTATACTTTAGTTTATGTTTCACAAATAACAAAATACTTCATATTTTGGCACATCAGCACCACATTATCATAAGTATGAGGACCTTGAAAAGATTGTGCAAGAAACTGCGTTTATTCCGAAGAAAGAACCACACGGACCTGGGGGAAATTGCCTCTGTTTTGTGGAGGAGGAAATTACTTTTTTTCTTGAAATAGTATGACTTTATTCTCATTAAATTACAACTTTCTTCTTTTATTATTATGACTTTATTCTCAAAATCTCAGATTTGTTCCTCCCTCAATGTGTGCCTAATACTCCGTCGTAGATTTCTGTCTGTCTTGATGCAGGTGAATTGGGAACTGAATTTCCTGTAGGTGTGACTGTATTTGTCATAATGTGTGTGTCAGCTTAGCTCCCTAATAGACCGGCTACCTGTAAAGTACCCTACGGGGTAAAACTCCAGCCCCCCGCCACCCTGAATAGAATAAGAGGTTCAGAAAATGGATTTATGGATATCATTATAATATTACGTTACATTGAAACAGCAAGACAACACACAGAAAAAACGTAGAGTAATGTTATTATTTCTGACTATGAGACTGTACACCCAAAGTCCAGCCGGAGTTACAGTGGTCCTGCTGACCTTAAACTCTATTAATAGACTTTATTGAAACCAGATCTGGGTATGCCAGATGATAGAGTTCAATTTTCTGTCAGATAGTTGAGCTGCTCTTAGTTTTAGTCTTGAGGAGTAAAGAAACCAGAAAATATTCACATTTATGAAGCTGGATACAGATACAAATAATCCAAGAGATAACATGTAAAATGTAAACACTTATTTCCAACAGCTATAGACAGGTTGATAGAGATCACGACGTATTTACTGTTCTGAATCAGTTCAGTTCAGATCATGAGGAAGCCGGGATTCCTACTGTGATGAAGACAAAACTAGACTTTACCTCAACAGTTGTATCTCTCTCTCTGCCCGCAGAGCAGCAGATGTGCAGCCTTCATTCTTCAGAGGCAGACTATTAAATTAGCTAAATGAAATGACAAACATCGCCACATTGCCCCCCAAAAAAAACAACCAGCAAACCGCAGATCGCCAACATATTCGTCCAATCGCCCAACCCTGTTGGTTGGACACATCTCACATACCTTAAGTTCACATGAGCTACAGATAGACAGTGGCGTTGTTTTTGTCATCGGGGCCTCTTCCAGGAAGCAGCTGAATAAAACCCAGAACAGGGACTGATGTAAACTGATCAGATAACCAATCTGGATAACTTTAGTTTGCCAAATAATACGTAAACTTGCTCCCTGTAACAGGCCCCTGGAGTGTCTGGGAGATGCTCTCTGCATACGGAAAGTCTGTTTACACTGCCGTCCAGTGTAATGAGGGAGACCCGATGCAAATTAGTCTTCCCCTCGGGGATGTCGAGTCACAAACAAACACACTTTTTTCCACCAGCTGTTTAACAAAGTGTGTACTGTGTTATATTACGCACACACCTCCATTGTGTTAAGATTTTTAAGATCGTTCAACATAAGTGGGTCATGATGATCTTATGACAGAGGATGCAAGATACACTTTGATCTCAACATCACACTCTCTCTCACACACACACGCTCCTGTTCCTCCCCGAGTGGCTTCCTTTCTCTCAGCATCGCTCATTAGCAAGAATCAATCTGCAGCTCTGCGCGAGTGCCACAGCACTTGTATACACACACTGCTAATAAGGGCCCGTGGGACACACACACACACACACACACAAACGCCCTGTCACACACACACACATACACATACATACGTATACAGTAAATGAACACCTTCCCTGTTACACCAGCTTGTGGTACTGGGGGGACCTGGCCGAGCCACGTTACCCTGCCAGTGATCGAGAGGGGTAGCGAGATATAGAGGTAGGGCGAGAGAAAATGTGTACTGGAGTCCTCAGCACATTTTTATGTCCTTATATGGCTGTAAACCATGCGGGGGAGGGAGGGGCCGTCGTCTCGCTGTCAGTTTGACATGTGACCTGGAAACAGGAAGTGTTGTGGTTCAGCAGAAGAGAAGTGAGGAAGGGGAAAAATGACTGCTGCTCAGATGAGCCGTAGACAGAACCGCCTCCAAAACCAGTGACTCAGTAACATCACACCCTCTGTTGGCCACAGGGCATACATATAGGCAGTGTTTACATTGTGAATTTTAGGCATTACATGAGTGGACTTGCATTCAGTGCAGCACCAGAGTGAGATAAAAGTTCAGGAGACTTTAAAAGCAGTCAGAACTTCATTTAATGACTAAAAACCTCTGTCTTTCTCAGTGGGAATTGTGGCAAATTGTCAAGAAATAAAAAAAAAAAAATACATAATAAACAAACAGTTTTAAATTAGGGCTGTTGATTAAAATAATCGCAATTAATCGCATGATTGTCCATAGTTAACTGCAAATTAATCACACATTTTTTATCTGTTCAAAATGTACCTTAAAGGGAGATTTGTCAAGAATTTAATACTCTTATCAACAAGGGAGTGGACAAATATGCTGCTTTATGCAAATGTATGTATATATTTATTATTGTAAATCAATTAACAACACAAAACAATGACGCATATTGTCCAGAAACCCTCACAGGTACTGCATTTAGCATAACAAATATGCTCAAATCATAACATTGCAAATTGCAGCCCAACAGGCAACAACAGCTGTCAGTGTGTCAGTGTGCTGACTTGACTATGACTTGCCCCAAACTGCATGTGATTATCATAAAGTGGGCATGTCTGTAAAGGGGAGACTCGTGTGTACCCATAGAACCCATTTTCATTCACATATCTTGAAGTCTTGTTTTGTGTCTGACCTGTATCTTGTTTTTTGTCTGCAGGTGCGCATAGCAGCTAACTTCGTCATCCACGCCCCACCAGGAGAGTTCAACGAAGTTTTCAATGGTGAGTACTCCGTTTCTCCTCCTCTATATAATGTGTTTTTGTTTTTTTTTGACACGTGAAAAATGACTGGCATGTCAAACATGATGTGATTTAGAGCTGCTTAGAACTAATTGCCAACTATTTTGATAATCTATTAATTGGTTTGAGTCATTTTTTAAGAAATCAATCAAAAATCTAAATTCTCTGATTCCAACTTCTTAAATGTGAATATTTTCTGGTTTCTGTACTCTTCTATGACAGTAAACTGAATATCTTTGAGTTGTGGACAAAACAAGACATTTGAGGACGTCATCTTGGGCTTTGGGGAACACTGATCGATATTTTTCTCCATTTTCTGACACTTTATAGACCAAACAACTAATTGATAAATCAAGAAAAAATTCTACAGATTAACCAACAATGAAAATAGTCATTAGTTGCAGCCCCAATGCATTGTGGGATATTTATGCTGCTATTGTGTCCACCATATATTATATATATATATATATTAAATATGATATTGTCTCATATCGATTGCAGGCCCCTGAATTTGATCGGATCTAAATTGTATCGTTGCAGACTTTGTGATATCAGCAAATATCGTATCGTTGTCCAAAGAATCAGTGAAATATTGTATCGTGATGAAACTGGTGATTTACACCACCAGTAGTAATTTTACATCCTACTGCAATATTACAACATGCATTGATCTTATTTGATACTGGTGCCAAAATTGAACATGTTCAAAGTGGTTTTAAGTAACAAGTATACATTTTTTCATCTTAAAATTGCGCGTTAGATGTTAGTTTATTGTTGTGAAACTGGGCCTATTTTCACAATGCTCTCTCTAAAATAATTTTTGTAGTTGCTAAACGGGAGCTGAAATTGAAAATCGCTTCTGTTCACGTGTTTTCTTATCATCCCACTGTGGCCACCAAGAAAGCAAACTGTGATGTTTTGGCCAAATCGCAGCTCACCCTGCAGCGTCAGTGTTGACACCACGCTGTCAAAGTAGAGCCCCTTTGAGAGTGTGTGTATGTGTTTTGGCATCGTTAAAACCTCGTCCGGCCTCGATAAATGTCGTCACCTCAGAGGAGCGCCGGCGGGCTGTCTGTCTGCCTCTTATCACAGCCTGACAGCCACACACACTCTAAAACACTTTGTCCTCTTTCATCTCTGTGTGATTTTACAGCCGTTTCCACTGAGCTAATTCACCACGTCGGCTTCACTCCGCCGGCAGACTGACTGCAGGCAGCTCTGTCTTTGTGTTGGTGTGTGTGTGTCACGGTGCTAATCTGCTGTACCTGTCTTCTTCCTATCCTCTCCATCTTCCTCTCCTCTACGTCTTCTTGTCCACTCCATCCTCCTCTCCTCTCCTCTCCTCTCCTCTCCTCTACGTCTTCCTCCCCTCTCCTTCTTCCTCCCCTCTTCTCTCCTTCTTCCTCTCCTCTACGTCTTCCTCCCCTCTCCTCTCCTTCTTCCTCTCCTCTACCTCTTCCTGTCTTCTCTGTCTTCCTCTACTCTACGTCTTCCTCCCCTCTCCTCTTCTTCCTCTCCTCTCCTCTCCTCTCCTGTCCTCTCCTCTTCTTCCTCTCCTCTCCTCTCCTCTCCTCTCCTCTCCTATCCATTCCTTTACTCTCCTCTCCTTTCCTCTCATCTTTTCTCCTCTCCTCTCTTTTCTCCTCCCCTCTCCGTCTTCCTCTCCTCTCCTTCTTCCTCTCCTCTCCTTCCTCTCCTCTTCTTCCTCTCATCTCCTCCTTCTTGTCCTCTACTCTCCTTCCTCTAATTCTTCCTCTCCTCTCTATCTTCCTCTCCTCTCCTCTCATCTCCTCTCCTTCTTCCTCTCCTCCTTCTTCTCCTCTACTCTCCTTCTTCCTCTCATCTCCTCCTTCTCCTTTACTCTCCTTCCTCTCATTCTTCCTCTCCTCTCTATCTTCCTCTCCTCTCCTTCTTCCTCTCCTCTCCTCCTTCTTCTCCTCTACTCTCCTTCTTCCTCTCATCTCCTCCTTCTCCTCTACTCTCCTTCTTCCTCTCATTCTTCCTCTCCTCTCTATCTTCCTCTCCTCTCCTTCTTCCTCTCCTCTCCTCCTTCTTCTCATCTACTCTCCTTCTTCCTCTCATTCTTCCTCTCCTCCCCTTCTTCCTCTCATCTCTTCCTTCTGCACCTCTACTCTCATTCTTCTTCTCTTCTCCTCTCCTTCCTCTCCTCTCCTCTACTTCTTCCTCTCATTCTTTCTCTCCTCTCATAATCTCACCATTTTTCTCCTCAGATGTGCGATTGCTGCTCAACAATGACAATCTTCTCAGGGAAGGTGCAGCGCAGTAAGTCTCCCCTCGTCAACTACTTCCAGGCCTTAAAAATGTTTTTTTGAATTTGTAAAAAGTCTTAAAAGTCTGAAGGGAAACACGAGTCACAGTTCAACAACCAGCAGTCCCACTGTTGCTCTCCATATTGTATTTTTTTTTTTTTTTTTTACAATGAATAGGGCAGTATTTCATCTCTCAACACAGCTGGTTGTCAGTTGGACTTTATGTTTGTGCAGCTTTCTTTACTTTTTTTAATTAAAGAGAAAATTACTTTTAGTTGTAGATTTATTTTGGCTTTAGTCTACATCCATATTGATTAAACACCGCATATGTCATATAGACAAACATCTTTAAATCCAGCCTAGAATAGTCAATGTACTGAGTTTGGGGTATATGAAATAACTTTTTCTTCTCTCTCTCTCTGCAGTGCATTTGCACAATACAACTTGGACCAGTTTACCCCGGTGAAAGTCGAGGGCTACGAAGAACAGGTGAGATTATGCTTCACTTTTGACCTAAAGAGACGGCGGCAGCTTAGAGGTTAAATACAATAGGATTACATAATGATCCGACTCTGATGACTGTTTAAAGGAATACTTCACCCACCAATGACCATTTGTGTATCAATTACTCACTGCGTCTTACTTTGAATTCTCGAAGAAAACTGTTTTTCTCGCTTGCCTCCACGGCGATCGGAGAATCCAAAAAGTCTTGATGAATTAAAGTGAATGGGGGGCGTGTTCAACAACAGCAAAACCACATCGAAACATCCTTTTACAAACTGTCACACAACTCGTGCAGTATAATCCTCTATAGTTTAATTTATCCAGTCTTAAGGTCTTTGCACACCAATTCCGTATTTTTCGTCCGAAATTGTCGCACATTTAAAAATAATTACGACCTCACGTTGTGTCAATCACGTTAACACACCAACTCTCAAACTATTTTCCGTCATTAAAGTTTTCGGAATGGGTTCGATTTCTGCGTTTTTTCGCATCCGTCAAAAGGCAAAAGATGAGGGTTTGACCACGCGGAGCCACCGTCCGTGCAAACGTCATTATCCAAGATGGCTTTTGATAAACATTCACTGTCTCCCAGCACAAAGCGCTTTACAATAGAGAAATACAAGAATACAGAGATGTAGAATTTAAAGATAGATTGCGGCAGGTGATTGCAGAGCAGCTTGGAATCAGGGAAGGTCACAAAACAAAGGATGTACAAGTATTAGACAGTAGTGATTGTCCTCTAGGCTGCTAAACGATCGCTTCCTGCTAATGTCATGTAAAGTCAAGATTGTAACACCATTGCAGCTAATCTGAAATTCAACAACAGATTTTTTTTATTTTTGTTATCCAGTGTATAACACATTTCATATAATAGTGCTTTACAAATGTTAAAACAGTGGGAAGAAGAGCCAATAACAGAAACAAGATAATCAGCATCCTAAACAGACAGGGAAAAAGCAACAAGCTTATTCAGTCTTAATTATTATTATTACTATTATTATCGCACTAATATTATGGTCTCATGTGCTGTAAAACAGTGAAGGGGGGGGGAGATTGGATTAAAGGACCAGTGTTCTCCTCTGCATCCGCAGGAAACCAGATCACAAACACGTCTTTATTTAAATGTCATTGCTGCCCGTGAGTGTCTGAAGGTTGAACATGCTGCTGAATGAGTGTGTCTGTGTGTTGGCTTCAGTAATGATTGCAGCGTCTTATGCAAAGATGTCATCATGTCCCTCTGTTCCCGCATCACGGGTTGAAATTCCCCCGTCTGATACCCAGCAGGCTGAGTGTTGAGGTGGAAGACAGTCAATGGAAAGTTCCTTTGTCTTCATCCCTCCTTATACTTTCCGCTAAATCTCCTGCGCTCTGCCATCTGGTCTTGTTGTTCCTGTCTTTTCCACTGCTCTTTTTCTGTTGTTCATCCGTGTCCTTGTCTATTTCTTCACTTTTTCCTTTCTGTCCGCTTTCTCCTGATACATCTCCTCTCGCTCTTTCACTCAATCTCCTTTTTTCTTTCTCTTTATTTCCCCCCAGGTCTTAATCACAGAGCATGGCGACCTGGGGAACGGCCGGGTCCTGGACCCCAAGAACAAGATCTCCTTCAAGTTCGACCACCTGAGGAAGGAGGCCAGCGACCCGCGGCCCCATGACGTCGACGGCTCCCTGGAGGGCTGGAGGAGCGCCGTGGACTCGGCCGTCAGGGCCTACGTCAAGGAGCACTATCCCAGTGGAGTCTGCACCGTACGTCCAAGCCTACCCCACAACCACACTGATGTACCCACAGTCACTTAAAAGGAGCAGTTCACTCCAAATGTGCCGACACCTCAACATACAAGTCCTCATTATTTCTATTTATTCATATAATGTGATTGTCACAGTGAGCAAAGACAACAAGAACAAGTAGTTTTTTCAACCCACCCAGTACAGTACAGTACATGATGTACAGTATTTTGAAATGGTTGCTTTATAAAGCTTCTGTTGTGCTTCTTCTTTATTAATGCAAAGTGAGCAGCACGGCTCTGCTGCTGACACGAACGAGCTGCACTGCGAATTAGTTGTGTGTGGTCTGCCAAATTGCGTCTGAACATGTATTACCGTCTCTCGGCTGCACGTCAGCATGAACTTTATTCTGTAACCACAAACCACATTCAATCGCTTCACATGTTGAACAGTAATGAGGAACTTCGAGGTGGTCGTTAGCTGTGAGAAGATAAGCTAGTGTGAAATCATAGAATATTTTTGTATTTCTTCTCAGATTTACGGGAAAACCATCGACGGACATCAAACCATCATCGTGTGCATCGAGTGCCATCAGTTTCAACCAAAAAACTTCTGGTATGTTTAAGACAGTTACTTAATATTCAATGTGACTTTTTTTTTTCAAAGAGAAACACATTATACACACAAAGCAGCACACTGTTTGATTCCAGAAGAGCCTCTCTTGGGCTTGTCCCAGCGATGGTTTCCAAATCAAACTTAGAAAAGCCTGAACTGTTGTTTGATATGTACAAGACGCTTCAAAGGCATTACTTTAATGGCCAGTTAACTCTGGAGACTGTTGGGCCTCATAAGCGTTGCTGATCTGTTTCTGATCGGGTTAATCTAATTGGATAAGAAGTGCACCAATCCTCTTTGCTGCTGGGTTTTACTGGGCTTACGGGTTGTTGGGTGTAATGATCCCACAGCTCCTGTATGTGACTGCCACCGTTTACCGCCATGTTCCTGTAATGAGGAACCTACGGGGCCAGATATGGGAGGAGATTAGGATATGAAACTGAAATTGACAGAGGCACCGTGTTTGATTCAAGGTCTATAATGTGGTCGTAAAAACAAGAATAAACAGCTGGAATTGTCTTTATGGTACTCGGATTCAACCATTTTATGTGATTAGATTTGGTTTCATATAATGACATTATCATAAAGAAAACAGCTTTTCTTGAAACCACATTAATACCTTATTATTGCTTTCAAAGAGCAGGGTTAATAAAATGGCTCTTTTATATCAGATGATGCAAACAGGCATTTAATAGCCTTGATGCTAATTTATTAGCATGTGTACAGGACAGGGATATCCTCAGTTATCTAAAGGTCTGAATTTATACTAACACTGCCTTTGTGCTACACTAATATTATTAGTATTATACTATTTGTAGAATAGTAGTTGTGGTTTCATAGAATTGTTTCTGATTTGTGTGATCAAAACAATTCCAATAACTCCAGCGCTTTGGAAAGTCCAAAAGTCTAAATGTATTAAAAAAAAGATGGATCTAATCCTTTCCAAAATTCACAAGATGTTTTTATTAGCGCTGTCAATCGATTAGTTTGATCCCTCGTTTCTTCTATGGATGCTTCTGCTTCTGTTGTTTTATTCAGGTGTTTCCTTTAATTTGTCAGCTGTCTGTATGTTAGAATAGCTATGTCTAAAAATCTAATCCTGAGTTAGCTTATTTACTGGTAGCTGATAATGTTGAATATATCATGATATATGATGTGACATAATGCAGCTCAAATGAGAACACACTGTTTCTTATCTCTCTTTGGCTCATTATAAAACTCAAGATAACGTCTATCGTCTAGAAGATCATCTCAACTGACAAAGTGTGGTGAATATTTCTGTTTCCTGAAGCAGACGTGTGTTTTTTTTTTTAGCAAGACATGCGGTCCACTTGCAGCTTCAGATGGGGGACATTATTGCCAACTCTTCTAATTTTTGTGTGACATTGTTGTAAGTTATGTTATGAAAAGTGTGATTCAAAGTCTGGTTTTCGTCTTCCTCTCTGCTCAGGAATGGACGCTGGAGGTCAGAATGGAAATTCACCGTCTCCCCCTCCACCACTCAAGTGGCAGGAATCATGAAAATCCAGGTAATTTGTTATATATTGTATCATATTTTTATTTTATTTATTTAACCAGGAAAAGCCTCTGTGAGATTAAAAATGTCTTTTTCAAGAGTGACCTAGCAAAGACAGCAGCAGCACATTGAACAAAGTTTCAGACGTACAACTAATAACAGTTACAGACAATAAAACTTCAGGTCACAGCATGAATATACAAAAATAAGACTCAGGTCACATAGGGGGGCAAATAGCTCAGCCAAAGCATCTACAAGCTGAGTTACCTTCTTACAACTGCTTCAATCTATTTTTAAAAACACATAAAGAGACCAGCTCCCCTAGACCCTAATCAGTCTGCAGTAAATACCAAGCAGCAGGAGCAGCATACCTGAAAGCCCTTTTTCTAATACATGCTTTAGTATCACGTGTTTTTAACACCTAGTCTCTACACAACTAGATGAATAAAATCTGTTTTGTCATCTTGATATTATTGCCTTATTATCCTTTAGAGTGTTTTTTTTAGACCCCACACAGCTTTTTATTGTTGCTTTTCTACATGTTTTATTGTTTTGAGTTGCAGAATGAATTTTATGTGCTCAATGTAGAGAAACGAAACCTTTCATTGTTCCAGGTTCATTACTATGAAGATGGAAACGTTCAGCTGGTGAGCCACAAAGAGGTGCAGGAGTCCATGTCAATTTCTGTGAGTATAACTGAACATGTTTTTTATGTGTACGCAGCAACAGATGAAAAAAAGTAATGTGCTGTGACCAGAGCTCAAACCACAAAGACATAGACCTCAAATATAGGCTACAGCAGTCAGCAAATTCCATTCAAGTCATCTCATATATGACTGTGACATCTCATATATTGAATACATTATTCTCACTATTAGTTTTATTTATTGATGGAAATTGTACCTCAATAATCCATCCCATTTCTGGTTTTACCTCAAAATGCTGTTTTGATTTGCCGAACAGCTCCCTGCCTGGGGATGTTTTTCCTAATTATTTGCAGTGTGGAGGAGTTATTAGCTTGTGTATTCTCTGAAGTCTTTTGTTTATGACACCTGTTCCCTTTACTCTTTTTAATAATGTGTGTGTTGTTGTCTTTCAGAATGAGGCTTCAACTGCAAAGGAGTTTGTTAAGATCATGGAGGCTGCAGAGAACGACTATCAGGTTTGTAAAAGTGTAAAACGGATATTCTGTGTTATGCAATATGCGGATAACAAGCTTTCATCTCAGCTTGTGGTTTTTAACCAACATGAACATGAAGAGGATTGTTGGTCCCACACTTTATTTTACTGATTAATTTACTGATGGTGTGAGATATGCAGTTGGCTAAAAATGAGACATCATGAAGAGCTCATGTTTTGCAGTTGTCAGGATGAAATGATGAAATCCTTCACTTTCACACTGCAAACCTCCATCACAGGATTTTCCTCATGATGTCAAGTTTTTAGGCTACGACAGAACGAAAGCTGAGTCATAGTGGGGAATTCATTTAAAGGAACTAAAGACTTTATTTGACTTCCCAGAACTGTCATACATAAACTGAAAATATTTTTGAATCTTAACTATTTAAACATATTATCTGAAAATCAAATCAAAGGGCAGGTCCATATGCGTTCTGTTCTGTTTTTTTCTAATGGAAAAGCAGTGACGTAGGTCATCAAAGTAAGCTAATCAAGAATGTTATGAATAATGTGAACGCCAGCACTAGCTGAGTCAACGTTAGCTGTGCTAGGTTTGGAAATAACTGAAAGGGTTAGTTCAGATTTTTTGAAGAGGGGTTGTATATATACTCCTAAATTCTGGGAGGCGAAATTACTGTTTTTGTGAATGGAGTCTGGTGGCTTTTAAGAGAACGATATAACGGCTTCAGTTCCCCGTTGTAAAGGGCTGTCTGACGGAGAGGTAAAGATGCCACCTAAAAAAAATCTATATCAGTTTAAGTGTATGTTATATTTAGAATATTTTCTCCACTTTACCTCGCCGTCAGACAGCCCTTACTGGTGGGGAACTGAAGCCGCTATATCACTCTCTTTAAAGCCACCAGACTCCATTGACAAAAACAGTAATTTTACCTCTCAGAACACAGGAGTTGCTGGTCTACCGCTGCATCGATCAGTTAGTTTGTTGGTGTTATTGTGTGACTTTATGATCTGAACTAATGTGGCGTCTACAGCAGTACGTTGCTTAGCTTCCTGCCGGTACTCCTGTCTGCTTTTCCAAACTGGGAGCACGCCGACCGCCATCTAAGTTACTGTATGAAACATTAATGCACTGACCATAAGGATGTTTATATACTGTACATGTAGCGGCGTCATCTTGCGGAAACCTACGTCAGATCACGTGGGAAAATAGCTTTTTGACGCTAAAACATACGTACTTTGACCAAAATTTGAATATTTGGATATGAATACATAATACGCTACAGAATGATATAAAAAAGTATAATTCTTGAAACAAACAAACAAAAAAGTTAATGATTTAGTTAATCATCGAAAAGGTTTCCATAATGATCACACAACACCCAGACCCATGCATTTAAATACATTTGACTTATTTATAATTCTCCACCTTCCTCTCTCCATCTTTCTCCTTCCAGACGGCCATCAACGAGAATTACCAGACCATGTCGGACACTACCTTCAAAGCCTTACGCCGCCAGCTTCCTGTGACACGCACCAAGATCGATTGGAACAAGATCCTGAGCTACAAGATAGGCAAGGAGATGCAGAACGCTTAAAAAAACGACGGAGAACATAACAGACAACTCCCCTCCACCCCCACCCCACCCGACCCCCACCTCCTCCCAAACAACGTTGCATGACTGGATAGTTGTATCGTCTTTGTACAGAAATTAGAGAAAACTGGGACAAAGAGAGGTTTTGGTCTCACAGCCAGATGTCACATTACACATTGGATGTCTACTTTTATTGATGTTATTTTGTTTTTATACAGACACTGTTAACTCCTCTGTATATTGAATCTATGAAGGTAAAGATAAGTGTATTTGGGGAAATATAACTTGAGGAAATAGTACAAGTCGACATAGGAAAGGGGGGGCGAACACTTGTATGCAAAATCATCCTTATAAAATACAATATCACGTGTGCAATATTTATTGTGTCAGTGAGACCACGCCTTATATTTGACCTGCTGAAAAAACGGTTTGAATTTGATGGTGAAACAAATCAATTTTGGGAGAATTGTTGCTCAAAGAATGACTCCCTTCACTTCAGCGAAAACAAAAAAATACCTTCTTTGTGTTCATTGAATGGTATCTTTGGCACAAGCAGTCACCACTGTCAGCCACTCAATGTTCTTGTTCCCTCATCTCGGTACTTCCCTCACCGTTCGTCCTGTATGTGAGATCTAAAGCTCGCGGCGCTCCCGGCTAAATTGCCTTTTTTGACTTGACACCGTCTGAACTCTCGCTCGGCGCGGGGGAGTTCTGTGACCACTTAACAAGCTTAATTAACAAGTCATCAGTCGCTAAGTAATGTGCATAATGTCCAATTTACAATAAAATCAAAACGTATCACATTCTCCTCCAGTGCTTATTTTTATTAAAAAAAAAAAAACAGAACCTGACTGTATTATATAACAAGGCACATTGTAATATATACCTGTATGAAACATCCTGTCTGTCAGTTTGGTGATTTATTTCCATGAGATTAATTGTAATTCAGTCACAATTATGTTGCATTAAATGACAAATTTTCTATTTACTGACTCACTCATAATTTGTGATGCTCTTTATTGTGTAAAAATAATAATCAAACTCAAGGTGTAATATGAAAAACTTTAAGCCAGGGTTGTTTGAGGTCCTAAACCTTCTCATACAAGCATCATTTGACTGCACTTTGTCCTAAAAAACAGATTCATTTTAGTTGGATATGACTGCACATACGTCTTTAGTTTACTCTACAATCTTTAGATGTTGTCTCTCATTGTGGTTTATATTGATAGATGGCATCATCAACAGTGAAATTGAAATATCTCCTTAATCGAGGAGACTCTGAAAGGACTTGAACCACACGTTTGGGAACAAATGGATGATTACATTTTACACTTACATTCATCCATAATTACGAAGTAGAACATGCTTAAAATACCTAAATAAGAAATGGTAGAAAACAAGACTTTCCCTGTGTGGTTTTATGTTTTCATTCATGGGCTGATTTTATGGAGTCAAAGGAGGATGAGAACAATGTTCATGTAAGTTGGTGCCTAGTTTTTGAAGGTATGAACATGAACTGCAGATTTGGGGTTTTATTAAAGTTTAAGGATTTTTTTTATATTATATCATAGTGCCATTGCTTTTAAATTAAGTGATGGCATTAGTGTTATTTCATGAATCCCAGGGATGGAAAAAAATTGTTATTTGACACTTACCTATGCATCAGATTTGAGGAGTAACTACTGCTTTACTAAACTGCTTGTATTATTTACTGCTTTTTAGGTCAGTCAGGCGATTTGACTGACTTAAACTCGTCCAGATAACCTTACAGTTCATTTTTTTAATCTATGAGGAGACATTTGATCATGACTGCAGAGGAAGAACCAGATAGACCAAAGTGTAATATAAATATATATCATTTTACATTAGTGAACCACTCTTCATGTGGCTGAGAAAAATCAGTGACCTCAAAGTGTTGCTGCCATTCATTTGCCTGTCTGGAAATAACTGTGGCATCATGACATGATATGACACGACATGGCAATCAAAAAAATAAGTTCTCCAAAGCCCTCTTTTTCTGCAACATCAAACATTTTTTACATTCACCATTGAGGTTTATATCAAATCTTCCACAAATCAAATCTTCCACCAGTGTTTCAAGACCTCAAGACAGTAAAAGTGGACGCAATGGAAACAATAACAGCAAAAATCCATGTAAAGACATGTTTTTAAACCAATGGGCTCCTGTAATTATTATATTATATAAGATATTACTTATTTTAGAATACCAATGTGATAAGGTGCGGTACTGATTTAATTGTGAATTTAGCCAAAACTAACATCAGTTTCTTTTAAGGCATTTTTATTTATTATTATTATTATTTATTTTTTATCTTTATTTTTGGAGACTCTTCTTGATGTGGATGCATATCATTTTTATATTTTTTTACGTTTGTTTGCCGAACTATGAATTTTTTATTATTATTATTATTTCCTGATAAAGCAGCTGTGTATAATCCAAATGTACATAGGTGTGAATAAGAAAAATATTTAAAGAAAAGAAAAAATGGAAATAATAACAGCGAAAATCGATGTAAAGACAGACATGTTTTTAAACCAATGGGCTCCTGTAATTATTATATTATATAAAATATTACTTATTTAAAATACCAATGTGATAAAGTGCTGTACTGATTTAATTGTGAATTTAGCCAAAACTAACATCTGTTTCTTTTAAGGCATTTTTATTTATTTATTTATTATTATTTATTTTGTATCTTTATTTATGGAGACTATCATTTTTATATTTTTTTATATTTGTTTGCCAAACTATGAATTGTTTTTATTATTATTATTATTATTATTATTATTATTATTATTATTATTATTATTATTTCCTGATAAAGCAGCTATGTATAATCCAAATGTACATAAGTGTGAATAAAAAAAAAAAAAAAAATATATATATATATATATATATAAAAAAGAAAAACATAAATCTTATATAGAAATTTTACAGGAAAAAGGTTATTGTCAGTTTTTGGTGTGTATGTGGTCTACTGGGAGCAGTGCTTTTTTTATTCTATTATTAATATTTCCTGATAAAGCAGCTGTGTATAATCCAAATATACATAAGTGTGAATAAATAAAAAATAAAATAAAAAAAAAGTATATTTATAAAAATATATACATAGAGAAAAACATAAATCTTATATAGAAATTTAGCAACATAAGCAGAAGTCCAGCAGATATTATTATGAAATTTAGTCTGTGCCTGAAAAAAACCGCGCATGCGCAGTAGGATGACATTTTGACAGTTAACTTCACATTTGACAGACAGTTAGCCGCTAACATGCTAACGCTCGTCTCATCGTGGGTTAATCTTAACCGGCGTATTTATATATCTTTCGTTTATTATATAGCTTAAAAAAAGATGATATTCTGTTATATGATCCGTGTTGAGTGTCTGCTGGTTGAACAGGTAGCGGTAGATCAGTGACAGCGACATCTTGAGGCGGTGGAGCTAACTAACTGTTACAGGTTAGCTAACTGGTGGCTAACTGTTAGCTAACTGTTAGCTATCCAGACACGTCTACACACACAGTCTGCTGCTGCTGCTGCTGCTGGATACCAGACACATGTTGACCTGCTGCTGCTGCTGGAAGACATGCTCGCTACGAATAATACGGATTTAACCGGCTTTCACACGCACACAACCTGAGGTAAGCTCCCACACACACACAGGCTGCCATTCACACTTTAATACAAAGTTATTAATACAAATGTTTTGGAGACTTTAGTTAGACAGCGCTTGTTAGCAGTGAGCTAGCAGCAGGATGAGTGGCTAACACAAGTTTAAATGGGAAATCCTCATGCTTTTGGAAAACGTGCGTCTCTAATGTTAAATGCATTAGTTGAGAAATCAATAAGATGTTCAGAGCCCAATATGTGATTATTGTTCCTTTCCATGCACCTTAAGAGTGTAAACTACCAGATAAGAGACATTGACTCATGATGGAGACCATTAAAAACACTCTTAAGGTGCTTGGAAAGGAACAATAATCACATGTTGGGCTCTGAAACATCGTATTGATTCTCAACTAATGCATTTAACATTAGAGACGCACGTTTTCCAAAAGCATGAGGATTTCCCATTTAAACTTGATATTACACCTTGAGTTTGTTATTATTTTTACACTGTAAACTACCAGATAAGAGACATTGACTCATGATGGAGACCATTAAAAACAGTGTAAAAATAATAACAAACTCAAGGTGTAATATCAAGTTTTAATGGGAAATCCTCATGCTTTTGGAAAACGTGCGTCTCTAATGTTAAATGCATTAGTTGAGAATCAATAAGATGTTCAGAGCCCAACATGTGATTATTGTTCCTTTCCATGCACCTTAAGAGTGTTTTTAATGGTCTCCATCATGAGTCTCTTATCTGGTAGTTTACAGTGTCAATAATAACAAACTCAAGGTGTAATATCAAGTTTTAATGGGAAATCCTCATGCTTTTGGAAAACGTGGGTCCCTAATGTTAAAATGCATTAGTTGAGAATCAATAAGATGTTCAGAGCCAATATGTGATTATTGTTCCTTTCCATGCACCTTAAAAGTGTTTTGAATGGTCTCCATCATGAGTCTCTTATCTGGTAGTTTACAGTGTCAATAATAATCAAACTCAAGGTGTAATATCAAGTTTAAATGGGAAATCCTCATGCTTTTGGAAAACGTGCGTCAGTAATGTTAAATGCATTAGTTGAGAATCAATAAGATGTTTCAGAGCCCAACATGTGATTATTGTTCCTTTCCATGCACCTTAAGAGTGTTTTTAATGGGCCATCATGAGTCTCTTATCTGGTAGTTTACTCTGTCAATAATAATCAAACTCAAGGTGTAATATGAAAAACTTTAAGCCAGGGTTGTTTGAGGTCCTAAACCTTCTTATACAAGCGTCATTTGACTGCACTTTGTCCTAAAAAACAGATTCATTTTAGTTGGATATGACTGCACATACGTCTTTAGTTTACTCTACAATCTTTAGATGTTGTCTCTCATTGTGGTTTATATTGATAGATGGCATCATCAACAGTGAAATTGAAATATCTCCTTAATCGAGGAGACTCTGAAAGGACTTGAACCACACGTTTGGGAACAAATGGATGATTACATTTTACACTTACATTCACCCATAATTACAAAGTAGAACATGCTTAAAATACCTAAATGAGGAATGGTAGAAAACAAGACTTTCTCTGTGTGGTTTTATGTTTTCATTCATGGACTGATTTTATGGAGTCAAAGGAGGATGAGAACACTGTTCATGTAAGTTGGTGCCTAGTTTTTGAAGGTATGAACATGAACTGCAGATTTGGGTTTTTATTAAAGATTAAGGATTTTTTAGTAAAGTAAAAGTACTGCTTTAATAAACTGCTTGTACTATTTACTGCTCTTTAGGTCAGTCAGGCTATTTGACTGACTTAAACTCGTCCAGATAGCCTTACAGTTCATTTTTTAATCTATGAGGACACATTTGGTCATTACTGCAGAAGAAGAACCAGATAGACCAAAGTAAAATAACATCTTTTTACAGTAGTCTCTTATCTGGTAGTTTACATTGTCAATCGTGGGTGACTTCATGCCGTCTGTTTGCCAAGTTTTCAGGTCTAACAGAGGGGTAACCCCCCTGTCAGGGATGCATTTTAAGCAAACTTTAACAGAAATGTAAACCCCTGACTTAGATCCCAAGTTTACCTCTGCTTGTTAGCCTTGTGGACCTCAAGTGTTTACCTCAGCTGGACATTCAATGTCGGCTCAGTGGTCTAGTTGGCATTATGTGTCGCCCTGCTCTCTCAGCAGCAAAGTGATGAGTCTCCTGTGACTGTGTGGCTGAGCAGCAGATGGAAGAATGTGCTCTTTCAGAAAGCCAGCTGGCTCCCACTAGAGAGGACAGGAGAGCCTTTAGGCAACACATAGGATGGTTGAGTGCATGTATGTATGTGTTGGGGAAACTGAGCAGTCATAACCAAAAAGCATGGGCGTTTTGAGGTTTATGTGTCAGGTTTAATGTGGCATTCGTGCTGCTGTCTCTCAACCTTGTCACGTCTTGCACAGGAAAGGTGTTAAAGTTCAGTGTGTACACTGCTGGTGATTTCTGAATCGGCAGTCTGACAAACAAAACCCCAGACTTCCTACATAAGTCTAGAAATGTCTTCAAAAGTTACTAGAAATTGCTCTAAACCAGGGGGTGGCCAAACTTTTTCCCTTGGAGGGCCAAAACCGTAGCTTAAACCTGCAGTAGGCAGAATGTTTTCAGCATCTTTGGGAAAAGAATCCGTAATAACCTTTCAGCATATTGTACTTTAAGTGTTCTGAGAGAAAACTAGACGTCTGCACCTCCTCATGGCTGTTTTCAGGCTTCATAGCCCGTGATGGGAGACTTTGGCCTTATCATTTTATGGATATAATATTTCACTAAGATATCAATCAAATTAATAATGTACATTTCATCTGCCAGTTTTTCCTCACCAAAATTACAAAGGTTGGAACGTTTTTGAGGCAGTTATATGTAAATGTCTTGATTTAAATATAGTCTTTCACAGTTTAATAGTGTCATCAAACCTTTCAAATACTTACTAAAATGATTTATTCTCCAGTGTGTGGTGAATTGCAAACTTCATCCAGTGTAGTAGTAAGTGTTAAATGAATAGAGAGGTATTTTAGCAGGTAGAAATGTCTCTTGATTTGACAAAATGTAAATTTGTGACACTATGTACAACAACAGCAGATTTTCATAATCAAATGAACCCTTTGGTACTGCAGATGACATGCCACATTTTGCACGTCTGAGCTGCGTGTGTAATGTGTATGCAAATTAGGTCGGATAAATACGCATTATTAGATGTACTTGGTTATTTCCATGCTGCCATGAGGTTAAAGCAAAATGGAGTTCTTGACCTTGGTTGTTAATAGTTTCAGCGTTTTCCTCTCTTACCGGATTTGACTAATAACATGCAGGTAATCGCTCTCTTCTGCAAATGTTATTACAGGTAACTTCATAGTGAGATGTTGGAGGGAACTGAAAGCCACAGCTGCTCTGTACCCTGACTGACCTTATATTACAGATCTTAAAAGTGAGAGTAACATGTAACATTCATAACATACTTTCTCTTCCTGTTCCTCATTAACACCAGTGAGACGTTTGTTTGTTTTCTTTGTTCCCCTTTTATAAAAATGATCGTTAACCTGCGGGATTCCCCCTCGAAACTTTATTAGTTTATTACATCAGCCACTTTCTCTCAACTTGACTCTTCTAATTTTAATTTAGCTAGTGGTTTCTTGCATTTCTCAGAATGACTTTTGGCATCCCCCTAGTGAACTTGCCTGGTCCTGTTGCAGGCATACACCTTAACACCTTAAGGTGGCAACAGCAGTAGCTTAACAGCAGGAGAGAGACAGATCCCCCTTAGGAAATAACGCAAGACGTGTCCTTTGCTTACTTACTTGTTATGTGGCGTCCTTGTGTCGATAAAATATTGAGGCTACCATTGATGGTTTTCCTCTTTCAATTGATATCGTTCTGTGTGGTTATTAACATTTTTATGAGCTTGCCTAGAAACTGAGGACAAAATGTGACATTTTTCATTGATGTTTTACTTGAGACCTTCAATGTGACTGCCAAAAAAGTTATAGTTATAATCTTCTGTTGATGATTAGTCAAGTGGGACACAGGAAATTTTTGTTCTTAGATGAGATGGAATAAATATAAAAGGTGAATATGATCTATTTATTGAGTTCGTTGCTTATTTTGGTAGACAGGATTGCCACAGTACCAGCAGCTCATAGGACACAGATGCCCTGTTCAGACCTGGCATTAACATGCATCCTGAGTGATATGATCACAAGTGGATGTCTCTAAGTACATCTGTTCACACCCGTCTTCACATGCGTCTCAAGTGACGACTTGTGATCGGATCTCACTTCCCCACTCTACATGCAAATTAGGGATGTCCATAATTAACTGTTTAACTGTTTAACCGTTAACCGACATTGAACATTTTAACCGATTAATGCTATCTGTTAAAACGGTTAAAAGAAATGTTAATAATTAACTCAAAAGCTGAGCGGCTCAGAGGAGCGGCTCGTCACTTTAAGGAGAAAAGCTGGTCCACCTTAACGGCCCACCTTAAGAGGCGGAGCCGGAGTTGCAGGATACAGGAAGTCGGCACGGGTCTCTCCAGCTCACTTGAGCGGAGCGGAGTTGTAGTTTCATAGCATTTATTCACAGACAAATAAACTGTACACACACACTGCTACACCTATATTCACAGCTATAACGCCACCAACAACCTCACACTCACGGCCAACACACACACACACGGTCTGTTGGAAAACTCGCTAAAGTTACGCAGACTACGTGTGCGGCGGCGAGCCTCCGGCAATGCTAGAGCTGCTAACGTAGCACAAATACACACTGTTTTTTGGCCACTCACTAAAGTTATGCTGGGCAGACACACAACTGACAACCTGCTTAACTAAACCAAATGTGTGGTGGAGACTTTTACTGGGAAAGTGGCTGCATGTCTGCGACACTGCACTCAGCATTGTGGCTGCTAAGTTAACGCTCCCGGACGGGTGACTCCCGTCAACGAATATCTGTTGTGCTCCTGCAGCTGGTACGAGGCACAAATCTTGTAGGTTAACGGTTAATAATCGGTTAACGAGGGTCGGTTATTGGTTAAGAACATTTTTCTAAATGAGCATCCCTAATGCAATTTAAACATGTAGTAAACACAGGGCTAATACAGCAGACGAAATATATGATGAATGTCAGTAGTAATATCCTACATATTCTAGAATTTGGGTACATTTTATCAACATCAAAATTAAAGTTTATTGTACCGGCGGTCCCCGGGGACCTCCATGCTGCAGACAGCGCTGCCTTTACCAGGAAACAGCGGGGTACCGAGCTTCAGAGAGCCGGGGATAAGAGCAAGCGGGCGGGTGTCAGCTCCGTGCAAAGCACCGGAACAAAAACACAGACACATCTCCGACAGTATGATAAGTAAGGGATAATGTACAGCAAGCCGATCATTGTTGTGAAAGAAACCCCGACAGGGCGATGTAAGGCATCATATTCCCCAGAGAATTAACTTATGCATCAGAAATAAAATCTCTTTTTTCCTACAGACTTTTTACTGGAAAAAGATTGACTACAACATTGCTAGTCTGGGATGGGTTCTGGAAACAAGGAATGGTCTTTGAAAATACAAAAATAAGCCTGGAAAAGACAAACATTTCCATACATCACACTGACCTAAGTGTTACAATCTGATCCAAAATCAAAATTCAGTACAAAAGTATAAAAATTACAGAATATAAAGAAACCCTCTGAGTTAGCTGAATGACGTGACACACTCAGACGCAGCACATATTCGCCCAAAGCCAGATCCGACTGGTTAGGAACCTTTATTTAGAACCTGTGCACTGCTTTCGTAACATGATCTCAGCCAGAAATGTTTGCCCTACCTTTGACGGGGCAGGCTGCCCTGCCCTGCCCTGCCCTGCCTCGGAAAAACTCCACAATCGGAGCCTGTTTTTCATCCACTCTCTGTCTGTGTTCAATCAGCTGTACCCAAGCCTGGATCACCCTTTAGACTTTTGCACCTTGAAGCACCCAAAGTGGTAATTCAAGGCAAACACTCCAAAGCCCTCACAGCTGGCTCTCTAATATCTGACCTGCCATGCCAGCGAGGGCTCTGGCCAAGTGAGGGAAAGGTCGCGGCTGCTACGTAGGCATGATGTCAAAGTCACTCTGCTAGTGAAGTACAGTGATGGGGTGAATCCAGGTAAAAGCATGTTTAAATGTATTCCCCTCACTAAATCTAAAGCAGTCGTGACGGATGGCAGCTAGATAAAGATAAGCTTCAAGAGAAACTTAAAAGGATTTTTTTAAAGCTTGGCCAAAGTTGAGATGTGAACTGTGCAAAAGGGGCTAAGTAAGAGGAAGATTTGTAATATTTTTTCCATTCCTGCCATCTGTGTTGTGTTTTTAGTAAATGGAAACAGACCAGCTAATTTGATTTCCATAAACAGGACCTATTATGCTTATTTTCAGGTCAGAAACCAATATAGCGACGGCCAAAATGCCGAACTTGAGGCTTCAAAATGGCAGTCTACAAACCAATGTATGACGTCACGGTTACTACGTCCACTTTTTATATACAGTCTATGGCTCCGCTCTAACTAGCTTTGTTTGAGGGCGTGCCAAACTGGCTGCTAAACAGGTTTTATGCAAATGTTTTACTTGGTGACATCACCACTTTAAGGAAGAAAAGGCAGGACTTCAAGTGAGGCGTTTCAGGCAGTTTAGGAGCAGTGTTTCTGTTGGCGTGGACTTTGGGCTTTGTAACTTTGCAGACCTTTTACATGCACTAAAACTATACAACACAAAAGAAAGGAAATGGAAAAAGCACAAACGCATATAAGGTCCTCTTTAAAATTGAATGCCTTGTGAAATACACCAACTCCTCAACCATGGCCATATTGCAGACGTGTTTCACAATGTTTGTGTGCAGTAGATTTTGGTCTTATCAGTAGTTGAAGAAACTAGCCTCTCTATCTGCACGACATAGTGGTTTTTGGAGCAGATAAGACTCAAAGGAGATGATGGCTTGCTACCAAATTGTGCAGCAACGTACATCTTATACTTATCGCTCACAGAAACATTTGTGGTTGTGGCAATTTCTTTTTCCATTTCTAAGTTATTATGGGACTTTTGACAAAGGAACCGGTGATCGGCTGGAGGAGGAGGACGATGAATGCAGTAAATAATGAAAGCATAACCTTCGTAGTCCCACCGCAGCAGAGCGCTGAGTTCAGGTGCTGGCCCCAGTAACAAATAGGAAAATAAACTCTGTTAAACACTGTTAAGTGGTTTGTTAAATACCAAAGAGATTAGTTAATCAGACAAGGTTAACAGCCACAGCCAGGTGGTTGTTATTTCACCACCCTCTGTTCCTCATCCTGACTCTCTACTTTGCATTCAGAGACAGTTTGATGAATGATCTGTGCAATGGCCTGTATTTATATGCACTGTAGATTCTCCAGATTTGACTGACAAAATGAACCTGCCTAATTCCAGACTCAGTCTGCCTGAAGCACTCCTCAGGTCTGTTCTGTTGCATTTATCTTAATTAGGACAGATTATGTTTTATAATAGCACTAGATTACATCTTTGACTTGAAGTTGTTTTTCCTGTGCGGTAGCTGGTGCTTTACATTCTTTGTTTGCTGCTGGTACTGTGTCAATCCTCTTTCAAATTTAGACTTGTAGTCACAATATGGGGAAAGCCTTTTCGTGTGTGAGATTTCATGTCCATCTGTAGGGAAATTTTACCACACTTCTAGTCCAGAGTGGTTGGCATTCTCTCAGGCTCTATGGATTTGGTCCAGAGTGCTGGATCAGTACATCTCAAGTCTGTTGGTTCAAAAGTGGTTGCTCTTAGTACAATACGTTGTTCATAGTGGGACAGAGGGAATATACAGAGTCAGAAAAATATAAAAAATAGAGAGTATTATGATATTATGTTTTGTGATATTGCATCGATTCAAAAACACTATCGATTTTTAATAATAGTTTACATGCAAAAATGAACTCAGTCAGTACTTTATTTCCTTTGCAAAGATATGTGCCCTCTCAAAGTAGTGCTATGATGTTGATGTTACAGGGACTGTGATAAATGCAAATGCAGATCCCGCAATTCTGATTGCATAAAAAAGAATTAAACTTTACTATATATTTTATGCATATGGTGGTGTGCTTTTTATACTATGAGAGTTTTCCTAAACATTGGATTTAAAGAATCGCAATATATTGAATTGTAACCTCTGTATCATGATACGTATCGTATCGCCAGATTCTTGCCAATGCGCAGCCCTAATATCAAAGTATCGCAGCGGGTAGAGAAAAGTCTTTTTGACTTCTTTATTTAATGTGTCATGTGTTGCACAGGGGAGAGTGTGTGTGCAAAGCATCAAACCCTAGTTGTGCAAGAGGAACTACTTGGTTGCAGCAGGGAAGTACTGGTTACTGGACACTCCCAGGTGTGAATGGGTGTGAGGACAGTTGTTACAAAATCAAATTTGACATGTTGTCAGAGGCTGTTGAATTTGGTGCAAATGTCCTTATGTGCACTGCTACTGGAGGCTGGACCTTCTCTACCATAAGGTGGAGTTTGGGCATTTGGGCGAAAGAACACAATACAAGCTCTGATTTACAGCTAATAAACCAGGAGGAAGAGGATTTATGAATGGAGAGATTACTCTTTCCCATCAACACATTCAGTGTAGATTTACTAGCATCGTAACTGTGTGAGTATGAAACGGGACACTGCTGGAAAAAGAGAATAAGTGCTTAGCAAATATATCCTGGAATCCATCCTTCCTGCATCATCCAGCCTGACTGAGCTCAGCTTCTCCGAACCTATTCACATTCGTGTCCATTGAAAGGAACTGCTGAAGAAGAAGTGACAGCCCACTGCCCCTGTCTCTTATCAAGCTGTGCATTCACTTCAGCGGGTTTCTGTCTTTGGAGCCATTTATTGATGGTCCAACATACAATAATGCAGTTCTATTGCCGTTGAAGCACGTCTTTTTATAAAGGAAATTTAGTCTTAATAGGTAAATTTGATCCAGTTTTGCTTTATTGTTTTAACATCCATGTTAAAATGTGTCTGTATCAGACCAGTAGACTGTAATTAATTTGATTTCATTGGTTGTCCATGCTTCAGTGGATTAGTAATAGCAGCTCTGGGTGGCTGGAGAGACACAGTTCCCCATTTTGACCAGTTGGTGTCAGCAGTGGCAGTCACAGCGTTCCTGACCCAGTTAGCTGAATGATGCCGCTGCGTTTAAATTGTGACCCAGTGGAGGTAATCAAAGCCTCGCCGACCTTCCTTTTGTGGTAGAGTCTGGTTCCTCTGACAGGCAAACAGAGGGGGTCATGATTGTCTGCTTATCAAAAAGACTGCCTGTTGCTGTCTGCTTGGTGGATGTGGTGGGCACAATCCATATTTTCTCACCAGCTGGCTTTGAGTGCTGTAAATTCATCCTCATCAGATCAGGAAATGACCGCCAGTTAGATGCTAAACTGACCACCAGCAAATATGCTTCTGGCTGGGTGGTTTGTCAACTCTAACAAGGGGAAACCAGCCATGATTTTGACATCCTGGCCTTTTCCTAAAATATATTAAAGCTGGGGAAATGTTGAAACAGGCTGGTGATATTTAGGAGGTGCAAGACACAATCGTCTAAGGGCAAAAGGGCTTTTCTTCCTTGATGCTTCCTTAGAACATGTTGGCATACACACCCAATTGTTATCTTTTCTAATTGTTAGCTTTTCTTTAGAACATCTGATGCTAAACAGTGTTTAGTCTTAAAGCAGCAGTAGGCAAGATTGGAGCAAATATGATTAAAAAAAGTCACTATATCCTGACAGTAGAGCTTGAGGCAGGTAATCTGAAAAATAAATCATGGTCCTCTGTGTCTTCCGGTGTCCTCCGGTGCTCCTAAAGGCCCTGACACACCAAGCCAACGGTCGGCCGTCAGACAATTTGGGGCCATCTGGAATGAATCTAAGTGGTGAGTGAGAGAGATGTGAAAATGGTCAACAAACGCCGCTTTTTTCATGTACGTCTCATAACAACGGCTTGTATATCCGCCGTCCTCGGCCTTGTGGTTTATCTTTTTTAATGACGAATACAGACTACCGCCGCCTGCTGGTGTGGAGAGTTATTTCATCTCACGCAGGCGCAGAACGTACGTGCTAACTGGCCGTCGGCTGTAGTCTTTGCGGTGTGTTCGGGTGCAACTTGTCGGCCAAAACAAAGGCGACGTGAGGCAGCTCGAGGCGGGCTTCGTCGCCGCTAGTTCTCTGATGTCGGATTGGTGTGTCCCCAGCTTAATGAATCAATGTTCTGTTCCTGTAATACCTATTTTTCTCCTCAAATGTTTTCAGAAACATCTTGTAGTGTACTGTTTAGCTGTAAAATGAGAAAGTTTGTGACCCGGTAGCCAACGTTGAGATCAGTTGAGGAAACCAAGCAACGCCCACCAGCCGGAGCAAACTCTAACTTTACAGCTAAACAGTACACTACAAGATGTTTCTGAGAACATTTTACGTTACAAATAGGCATTACAGTTACAGAATATGATTGCTATTTGATCAACGCTGCCTAGTTTGACCGTTTGATCGGAGTTTGCGAGTGATTGACAGCTGCCTCCGTTGAATGAACAGCCAATAGGAAAGCTCTCTCTCTCTCTCTCTGAAATGACCTGTGATTGGTCAAAGCCTCCTATCATGGGCTACATTTTTTAAAAAGCCATGAGGAGGTGCAGAATTGTAGTTTTCTCTCAGAACACTTGTATTACAATATGATGAAAGGTTATTTTGATATTATTATGATGCCAAAAACATTCTGCCTACTGCTACTTTAACATGAGTCAAGAACGGGATGAAATGTAGCTGATGACACACCGACCAGATAGCAAATGTGAATATTGAAGCGTTTGGTTCTTTCTGCTTTTATGGCTCGCACCTCTTCTCACCTCATTATCAACACACTTGTGCCAACATCAAGTCTTGCTTCTATAATAGACTCTCCTCCTCCTCCTCCTCCTTTTTTTCTCCTTCTCCTCATTTTTCCTCTTGCCGAAGGATGGCCACGCTCCCTCTCACGCTTATTTTCAGTTGCCTAGCAACCAGGAGGAGATGCTTTTTCGGGGGGGTACTTAGCGATGGAAGCGGGGGCGGGGTGAGGTGTGCATTGTTCAGGAATAAATGGCTCATGAATGCAGTTGCACTGAAGAGAGGAAGGTGAAGAGCGCTGTTTTAAGTAGAGCATTCATTGAACGACGGCGTTGTTCCATTACTCGGTGTCTGACTCAATTAGCACCCCCGTTCACCTGGGCTTCACCGCTGTTATGGCAATGGGTTTGCATCCTAATTATCAGCGTGGCGGTGAGAGCAGGGCCCGGTCCCAGGGTGTGTAACTATAGGTCATGTGTGACTCAAACACACTTTGAGCGAAGAGAAAGAGGCTGAAGGTGACAGCGAGGAGCTCCTCACTCTCAGTCACTCTTTGGCAAGATGCTCTCTCTTCCTTCAGTGGCATTTCATGACAGATCTCATTATAGTTTTATGGAACAAATATAATAAACATTTTGGATGACATTGATGCAGGATACTTGATTCCTCCTTCAAAAAGAACTGCCAAAAGTATGTGGTTGCCTCGCATGTGCTGAATTGGGAAGCACACTCTGTACTGCCAGATGTCCAATGAGTTTATTCAATTACTAAATTAGCTTAGATCAGAAAAAATACTTCTATCGAAATGTGCTGTGTGGGCGCTTGTTCAGGCTCCAAATTTCTGAATTAGATTAAGTAATTTGAACAGTTCTGAGCTGAGATTGTTACTGCACGTGTCTCCTCAGTGAAGCATGTGACGTTTTGGCAGAAGATGCATTGACAGGTAGTGTAGCGGCAGTATAAATAGAGAGTAACAAAGTTTGGTGACTTTTTCAGTGTATTTATCCAGTTGCTAGTAGTTAGAAAACTGGGTGGGCGCATAGCTGAATTTTGCAAACCATTGGGAGTAGAGATGGATCATATTAAGGTTGTCAAAATTGGCCAAAAATTACGTTTGAATATTCGTTCTAAAAAAACACATAGCCAGCCACCAGCGACGCAGCACTGCGCATGAACAGCTGATTCGTGAAGATGAAATGAGGAGTCGAGGATGTCGAGGGTTTGTGTGCTCTCTGCAAAGCGGTATCTGTTCTTTGCCATAGATTGTTTATTAGGTAGAAGAAGCTTCACTCTGTAACACCACACAACAGCGAGTAAACTGAGTGTTACGTCACAACAGAGTGATACGTCATTTAGGTATCATTTGGATCGGGTTTGGGGCCAAAATAAGTCTGACCGGGACATCAGTAATTGGGAGAAATGAATGCTGCTCCTGTGATTATCACCCTCCCTCCTGAGCTGTTGATCCTCATTCAGATCAGACCAATCAGGGGCAGAAATTGTGAAAAGCTGACGTGAGAGCAGATCACACTGAATGAGATTACAGATGGCAATGTGTCGCTCCGATCCCAGCCCACCTCCCAACGGAGTGTTTGAAGGAGCGAGAGAGAGAGCCCCCTTGTGTAATTAACATGACCTCAGGAGACGTCTTTAGGAAGGATGAAGGCAAAGCACGGTAAAGAACATCTCAACAAGTCTAAAAATCTTAAAAACTGCCAGCTAAATGAGATACCGTAAAACTTCAATTAAAAGCCGAGCCCCAGTTAGACGCCGAGTCCCTTTACCTCGCTGGGTGTGGCTACACGATTTGACAAATAAACGCAGGTCTCAATTAAACGCTGGGTAACTTTTGTCAATATGGACATGTTACACATCGTTAGATCAGTTAGATTCTCCACAATTCAATCGTCCTGTTTATTTTAGGGAATATTTTACCATAAAAGCACGCACTTGTCGTTAAGTGCGTGCCTCCCTTTGTATTGTTTTTGAAAGGATAAACGCCAACAAATATGAATTGAAGCAGAAAATACAGGTGTCCCCACCTTTCTGTTTAGTTTTCACCCCTTTTCCTTTTCGGTAGGCCGGCTCGTCGCCGACGGGCAGCTGGGTTTTAACAGGATAAAGAGGTATTGTGTCGGTATGCCGTGCCGTAAAACAAGCATCATTAACTGTCTCGGCGATAGCTTCATACTGTTTTAAATAATCAATTTGATAGTATTTCCAATATTTGCTGAGCATGATTTTTGTGCGAAAGGAATTAAAGGCCCGCCCCATATAGACGCCCTTCCCAAATATACGTTGTTTGTGTTCAGTGATTGAAGCAAATAAAAGCCCAGGCCATTAATTGCAGTTTTACGGTAGTTGCACTTGCTTCCAATTCAGTTTCACTTACAGAGCACTTTTTTTAGGCCTACTTTTAGCCGGCGCAGATCGTCACTCTCACCAGTTAAAATGACAAACGTCGCTGACGGCAGATCGTATCAGCTGTCACTAATTAATGTTAGGTAACTTGATGGCAGGTCAAAGTTAAACTTGTCTGTTGTATGGTTAAAGTGCTCTCCTAAGTTCTCCCCAAACATCATTTGTGAGGGAAGACCCTCCACTCTGTAACAACACTGTACAATCGTGAGTGTTTCTGTAGTTCCCACAACTCCAACAGAGTGATGCGTCTCCTCTCTATCTGATCCTGCCACGTCAATTTCAGGACTCGCACTCTCTCAGTTAATCTTTCATATCAATAATTTATAAATTTAAGATTTTTGAACCAGGACCTTCAGTATTTTGATCAAGTAACTCATGGAAAATATGTCAGATTAAGTAGGCCACAGCTTTTATTTCAATGTTTACAGTAAATACATATTTAATCAACATTTAAGTAAATATAAATACTGTCAGATAACCAGTATTAAAGGGCTCAGATCAGGGCCAAAAAAACTTGATGGGGACATCCCTAATTTATATATTTGAAATATTCTGCAAGACGAACATTTCTTGCAGTGTAGGAGTAGAGAAGGGGTCTCTTGCCTGTGCATTGAGGGACAAAGACGTGGAGAGGAGGAGGAGGAGGAGGAGGAGGGCGACTGGGTACGAGACACAAAAGAACAGAGGCCTCCGTCGGTACACGCTCCTCTATTCAGCAGCTGAGCTAATCCACATGCTAGCTAGCTTCACCCCATTCACAGTGGGGGCCACAAGGACGTCCGGCTGACCTCCCATCTATTTGGGTTAGCAGGCTGTTGGAAAGACTCACCACTGTACCCATTCACATGCTCAAATGTGCTGCACAGATACTGGGTTATGTGTGCACTCAACGGCATTGAAAGGCTCCATACTCCGGTCTTCATCAAAGTTTTACAGTATGCGTCAGGAATGAGACTTATCACTTGCAGCATGTTCACTACGTGCACATCAGGGTGCCCATGCATCCTGAAAGAGTCAGAAAAGGTTGAATCATTTAGATTTAGAGCTCTAAAAACAATTCAGATGTCTTAAATACTGCGACCATACAACATACTATGATTTGTTCATTCCCCGACAATGCTACAATGTGAACAACAAATCCATGGTGAAGTCGGCAGAAGGAGAGCTAGTACCGTTGGCTGTTAGCAGCCAGTGGGCAGCACAGTCCTCCTCGGCTAAATAGAAGGGGTCCCTTGACCTCTGACCTCAACATATGTGAATGAAAATGGGTTCTATGGGTACCCACGAGTCTCCCCTTTACAGACATGCCCACTTTATGATAATCACATGCAGTTTGGGGCAAGTCATAGTCAAGTCAGCACACTGACACACTGACAGCTGTTGTTGCCTGTTGGGCTGCAGTTTGCCATGTTATAATTTGAGCATATCGTTTTATGCTAAATGCAGTACCTGTGAGGGTTTCTGGACAATATTTGTCATTATTTTGTGTTGTTAACTGATTTCCAATGATAAATATATACGTACATTTGCATAAAGCAGCATATTTATCCACTCCCATGTTGATAAGAGTATTAAATACGTGACAAATCTCCCTTTAAGGTACATTTTGAACAGATAAAAATGTGTGATTAATTTTGTGAATAGTCTCGATTAAATATTTAAATCGATTGACAGCCCTAATATTTATTTGAAATTTCACATCTTACTTCCACACAACATGCAGTTTCTTTGTGTTTTCTCTGTTCCTACTTCAACGTTAATTAGCTGTGCTTGGTCAGAAATAGCTTTCTTCATTATTTTGGTTTAATATTTAGTTTTTTGGTGGAAAAGGGGTCATTGATATAAATGATGGAAAGAAGTCCTGAATTTTGCTCAGTCTGGAAGCTGCAGATACAAGAGCATCTAGATCCAGAAAGGAAATAGTCCCTTACTGTTTTAATTCTGTTATGCATCACGTGGATGGAAACATATTTACAAATAAACCACAGGACATGTGATGCATTTTGTTTTGGCATGTGATGTGGTATCAAAAAAATTTGAATGTTGCCATCTGGGACACATTTTTATTTATATATATATATATATCAATTCAGTCATTTTAAAACAATGATTTTTCAATTATATTTGCAATTGTTCTCTAATCTAATAAGTGCCTAGAGGTTATCTGTTGAACGAAATGACATATGTGATTTGATGTTATTCTATATTTTTCTAACAGGCTATACAGGTTATGTTTATGCAGGTTTGATTGATGATGTTGTGATTACAACAGTAGCTTGGCTCCCTGATGGCCAGGTGTGTATATATATGTGTGTGTGTGTGTGCGTGTTGTGTTAACAGCAGGTAAACACACAGCAGTCCCAGCGCTCTGCTTCATACTCTTTTCAATTTGTCGACCTGACAGACTCCCTGCAGCCCCCTGCCCCCCCTCGTTGCTCCCGTTGTATCTCGGTTGTCTTTTTTTTTTGCTCCGAAGTAGACAAACCATTTTGATTGGCCTGCTTCCCACTCTTTTTCTCCAGTGCCCCCATCAGCCCCAGCTGCCTTCTTCCTCCTCCCCCTCTGTATCTCTTTATCTGCCCCCCCCCTCTTCTCCATCTTGCCCTCCCTCTTTCTCTTTTTCATTCATTCCCTCACCTTTGCTTCCACATCCTTGTCCCTTACCTTACATCTCTCTTTCGTTCTCACATCTTCCACCTTTCTTGCCCTGCTTCCTTTATTTGCTGCTGCCCTTCCATCTCTCCTTCTCTACTCTTGCACCCTCCCGTTTTCTCCCTGTTTCTTTCCCCTTCTCCCTCCCCTCCTTCCCTCTCTCTCTCTCTCTCTCTCTCTCTCTCTCCATCTGGCAGCAGTAGTCAGTCAGTCTTTATACAGCTCTCTCTCTCCCCCTCTGTTCTGACGTCACTCTCTGTTTGCATAGCTATTGTCTTACAGCGGCTGCAGCAGCAGCGGCAGCAGCTCTTCACCAGATTTTTAGTTTTTCACCCCCTCCTTCTCTCTCCCTTCTCCCCGGGAAACCCTCTCTCTCCTCTCTCCTCTCCATTAGTAAATACTACGGTGGAATGAGAAGTGAGAGAGTGACGGAGAGGAGAGGATGAGAAGGAGGACATAGACTGCAGAAAGAGGAGGGATGCGATAGCTAGCCACGACCGCATCTCTGTGTCTGGATTGGACCACAGTTTGCCTTGGCTGTGAAGGATTTCTGCTTGTTTTTATTTTATATTTAGTGATTTAATTCTCCACAAGGCCTTTTTTTTTTTTTTTTTTGCGGCCGGACTAACTGAGCGTGTGTGGACTGGAGGAGGGCTTTTAAAGCCGCGGCGGATAGCGGTGCTGGGGCATCTGGCCGTCTGGGAGGCAGCGACGGCCGGCTGGCTGCATTGTGTTGCTTTGATGACCCCCGCTGTGTAGCTGCCTGCTCATCAACCTCCCCCCCCTCCCCTCTCTCTCTCTCTCTCGCTCTCTCCTTCTCTCTCACCCTCCCCTTGCTCTCTCCTCTCTTTCCTCCTTCTCCTCCTCCTCCTCCTCTCTCCATCACAGCTCCCGGCCCAGCCATGTTCGGCACAGAGTCCTCATGTAAGTACCACCAACATCCTCCCGCCTCATCTGTGTTTGTCCTTGTTTATGTGTCTTTTCATGTTTTATCAGAGGCAGAGGAGGAAAAGGAAATGGCTAGGTCCCCTCTATCCCTGCATCCCTCCTCTCCTCTCTTCTTCCTGTTTTGCCTCCATGGTTGCTGGTGGCAGATTGCATGGGGAGAAATCTGGGATCTACCATTTTAGCACGGAGGGTCGACACTACAAGCTAGCTGGTCACGCTGAGCTCAACGCCTGCCCTGCATTCTCTCACTCTTAGCCTTGCTGTGTGTCGGCGTGTGTATATGTGCAATCATCTCCTGTCCGTATGTATTTCAGTCCTCTCGAGTGTAATGGCGTGCCGGTTGAAAGTGTGTCTTTGTGCATGTTTGCGAGTGACCAGTGCCAGAAGATGGATGCTTTCACCGGAGTTGCATCGTTTTTCAGAAGCATCAGCCTCCTCTTGTCTTCTTTCTCCGGCTCAGTCAGATTGCTGTAAGGTGTAAGCGTAGCATTTCCAGCCACAGATGCTACCAAAGCTAACATAGCATACTGCTGTTGACTGTATCTGTGCACGTGTGTGTCTGTGGGCAATGTGCAGCTCCTAACCTCCCTCAGAAGAGTTGTAGTGTTGATCTCTAGGTGGGCCGACGTCTCCAGGCAAATCACTTCCCCCCCCCCCTCTACCCCACCCTCTCAAGAAAACCTTTCACTTTGATCAATACCACGATGCCTCGCTCCACTACCTGCTCAAAGCTTCAAGGAAGTCTGAGCTGAGCTAATTGATTCTGTCATGGCCGCACAGTCTGAGCCTAAAGTAACTTATTTCTTTGACGTCAGATCCAAGCTAGCATGCACACAGGACTGTGGTGCGTTAGCATCCTGGCTGTTCCAGTGATGGGAAGCTGTCATGCACCACTCCTCCTCTGAGCAGTAATCTTTGTTTATGAAACGTACAGCTGAGTGGATGACACCGTGGAGTATTCTGGAAGTACAGCCCTCCTGGTACTGCTCACATCTTTCATTTCACCAAAGCCTGGTTGGGGTTGTCCTTGTGGTCTGAGATTCTGAGTTCTTGCCAAAGTCTGAGGTCATTTGAGGGTCAAACGTAATGATTTCACTAAGTCAGTTTGTCCTCAGTGTTTTCAGCTTGCTGGATCTGTTTTTAGCTTCTGAAAGATTATCAAGCAGACATTTTAATGCCAACTTATGGAAAGATCCTTACTTTTGATGTTGTTTTATAATTGTAGGGATTATTTTATGTAATAATTAGGGCTATAATAACGCGTTAATGCAAGTTCGTTTTAGCGTCACTAATTTCTTTAACGCATTAAATACGCAACTTGCGATTATTAGGTTGTAGCGGACTGTAGAAAACCTGAGGAATCCATTGGTACCAACCATGTCATACTAGCTTTTTCGAAGCAGGTTATATAACGCTCCGAGTTTACGCTAAATTTTGGCGAGGAAAAACTGGCGTGGCGATTTTCAAAGGTGTCCCTTGACCTCTCACCTCAAGATATGTGAATGAAAATGGATTCTATGGGTACCCACGAGTCTCCCCTTTACAGACACTTTATGATAATCACATGCAGTTTGGGGCAAGTCATATTATGTTATGATGTTTGAGCATATATATTTTTTCAAATGATAGCAAATTAGATAGGAAGTGTGTAGTGTGAGCTCTCCCAGATGTCTGTTCATGCTTATATTTTAAAGTTTGCTTAGATGATCAAAACATCTGTTTTAGCCACACTTGCATCTGGGTTGCTCCTCTTAGTCGATTGTTTTGGTTTTAGTCCACTAAAGATTTTTTAGTCGATTAGTAATTTTTTTAATGTTTTTTTCATGCTGAATGACTTATTTCCAAGAAACTCATGAGCACATTTTTGGTAAACACAAGATTTGAAGTTTTGGTTTTGTGTGATTCTTCAGATCTGTCGATTAAATCAACTAATCGGTTTGTCGACAAAAGTGTATGAGTGTTAGACGACTGAGAATATCTTTGGTCGAGGACAGCCCTACTTGCATTTGATATTAAATATAGAAGAAGATGGAATGCCATCATAATAGATTTAATAGAAGATACAAATAAGTAGAAATTTACTTATAAATTCATGTCATTATGCTCCTGAAGCATTCAAAGACATCTAACATAAATAATTTAAGTGGGAGGGTAGAGTCCATTCTCTTTACGTTTCACCTACAAATTGAACAGTAATTTTTACTGATGTGTTCAGTATTTTTTTCAAAGATGTGAAGTTTATATACAGATGTATAGTTGTTAATGGTCACATCTGCTGTAGCAGCAGATGGAACCTGTTATTTGGCATTATGTAGCCTATAGGACAGTCTGCTGTTGTTAAAATCCTCTCCCATGTTGGCATAGGGCTGCAAGTTTCTCCATTTAGTCATGTGTGCAGTTTGATACAGGTATGCTAGAAAATCATAATTTAATACAAAACTAAATGGTAGTGGTGCTGTTCCGAGGCCACAGTGCATACAAAACATACAGAGAAGATGAATGAATGGGAACCACTGAGTAACAGGTCATAGCAATTGATTTGAAAGAGTGCACGTTTTTGTATTGCCTTTCATAATCCTACATTGAAGAAATAGAGAAAATGTAATTAACTGCTCAGGGAACATGATCACAAGCTATTATCAACTATTGACAACTAAGCTTGTCGCCATTATTAATCAGCTCCGTAGTAAACTTCCTTGCTGGTTGTGATGCTTTCAGTGTGACCACAACAATATACTCAACCACATGAATTAGAGTATGGTATATATACATTACACGTCACAGCTTCAGTACACTATTATGTGGAACTCGGGTTGTTTTCGTAATCGCATACTGTTATACTATTCATACTATTAAGTGTGACGTACATTTGAGTATGTAGTGCGTTCACACTGCAGAGTATGTGGTTTTTGTGTATGCGAGAAATGCAGGCCTATACTACATTAGCAGGAATTTCTATGAGACGTGAGCTTACTGCACCTACTCAACTGCCCCCAATGCATTGCTTCTTGGTGCCTTGACACTGAACATCAGTCTTGTGAGATTTTGAGCCAGGCTAAAAGCTGTTAATATGTCACCTTATTAAGTTTCAACAGATGTGATCTGAAGGTCGCGCTAATGCTTTCTAGGGATGTTAATAATTAATGGTTCAACCGTTAACCGACATTAAGCATTTTTTAACCGATTAACACTATCGGTTAAAATGGTTAAAAGAAATGTTAATAATTAATTAAAAAGCTGAGAAAATCTTGTCCCTTGAAGGAGAAAAGCTGGTCCACTTTAAGAGCCCACTTTAAGAGAGTCTGAGCCGGCGTTACAGATACAGGAAGTTGGCTCCCGTCTATAGCTCGCTTGAGCGGAGGAGTTGTAGCCGCGTAGCCGTCTGCTACAGCTACGTTTTGATTTACAGTATGATACGTTCAGGCTATTTCAGTCAAAACTAGTATTGAGCTAAGGTAAATTATATCATCATGATGTGTTCAAAACTATTCTTGTAAAATGTTGTTTTTGGTCAAGAAACTTGGAATAAATCCAGTTGTTTGAAGAAGATGTTTTCAAAGCAATACAAAAAATAGAAATTAGAGAGGGAATTACGACCTGTTTAACTTCCTAACACTAGCTCTAAGCTGCTGTCAGGGTGCTTTGAGACCAGCCCGGCCGTCGCCTGAGCACACTTCAGGAAAAATCCTACTTAATCGCTCATTTAGTAGGCAGTATGCAGAAAGTACTGATTGAGTATGTAGTGTGCAGTATGTTAGTATGCAATTTTGAACACAGCCATCAGTCAATCCCACAGTTGCTTGTTTCAGCTAGATCTCACCTAGTGTGTGCTGCCACTAGTGCTACCACCAACCAAGCGTGTTAATATATGCCTGTGAAATGTTGATTTTTCATGGGAAATTAGCAGTTTCTTGTTTCCACACAGCTTTGTGCAAATTTATTTATAGCATTTTGAGATTTCCCTGGCAATAGACACACAGACAGACTGGGGGCAAAAACACAAAGCCCATTCAACTCTGTAGGTTTAGGTAATAGACTCACCAGCATTTGTTGAAACACTCAGAGGTAAGTGGAGCCCCCTTTTATAGGCTATTTCATTGGAATTGCTTTGCTAGGAAACAGCTTGGGTCCAAGTTTATTTCCAAGCAGCAAACACTGCAACAGGAAATGAACTTGGACCCATTTAGGACTTTTTTTTTTATTTGAGACAGTGAAATTGTCTCGAAAAATGAAGCCCTTGTTAAAGATTCTTGAATGTGAAAATGTCTTTTGTATGAGCTGCTGATCTCCTGCAATCTTCTGACTTATACCATATCTGCTTTCTTTTCATGGTTTATGATACTTTTATCCGTTTGTGATGAACCTCTCTAGTCAGGTGGTCCACATTAAGATATTTTGCTGTTGTCACAATCACCTTGGTCAAGCTGGTCACCTGGCTTTGACAGAGCCTCTTGTAACTGGATTGTCACCTACCACAGCAGACTGTTTCACTGAGGAAGGCACTGCACCTGTACATCAGGGGTGTCAGCTTTGTGTATTTAATAAACCAACTCTGGTCTCAAGTACTGTATATGCAGATCGAGAGTAACAAAACCCTGGCAAGCGCTCACATCCTTGGCTGGAGTTCCCTTCTGCTCAGCCTCACTCTGCAGCGCTTTAGATAATAGAACCATCTAAACAGATGAAATTGTAAAAGCTTTTATGTATTTGCTTGTGTCATAGTGGCTTGAAATGAGCCTTAACCACATTAATTTTTGACATTAACGTAATTACTGTGAACGGTCAACTGCCAAACTGTTGCTGGAGAAAAAGAGCTGCCTCTATCAACCTCTGTGATGCATTTGACATTGAGGGTCAGTGTTCAATTTTGTGGGAAATGTGCCAAATTGCTCTCTGGAACCCAAACCGGCAGGACTCATTATGGCAGATGGCAGAGGCAGTGAAAAGCCAGAAAAAATCACTTCCAACTCAGGATGTCATGATACCAGAAATTTAGTAGTCGTTACCAATACCAGTGAAATTCCACCATTCTCGATACCCAATTCGATACCACGGCGAAAAACAAAAACAAAACATACACTCCTTTATTACCATTTGCATATTGTTTTTTGCAAATATATTATTAATCCCTGAAGATCCGCCTCAAGTGTCTTGCCAAAAACAAAATATTACAAGATTACTTTGAACACATCATGATAACGTGATGATTTACCTTTGCCCAATACTCATTTTTACTGAATAGAGCCTGAAAGCATCATGGCATCGCATAATGTAACTCAATGCAACCTCCGTACGTTAGCGGTTAGCTCTGTTATTTAGGCAAGCAGGACTGTGCTGCCCACCGGCTGCTAACGTTACTAGCTCTCCTCCTGCCGATTTCAACGCAGATTCGTTGTTCACAATGTAGCATTATCAGGGAAACTGTCTATTGTTCCTGGGACACCGGGACGCTGTTATTCTCGAGCCCTGATCCCCGGTACCTAAGGTACTGTAGAAAAACGAGTACCCTCACATTTTCAGAATTTTAGCAACAACTTGGTATTGAGTTGGGCCCTCGTCAGCCCAACAATCGCCGATTGCCGATATATTAGCGCAGGTGTGTGTGCGCGGCGTGCAGCCCCCCCTCCCCCGCCGCTGAAGTTTCTGGGAGATCAGCTGGGAGATCAGCTGTTCCAGCGGCAAAGCATCGTAAAACATACTTCATTCAAACTCAACAGAAACAAAATAAAACTTACCAATACCATCTTGGTTTGTCTTTCCCACAATCACCAGCTCTGGTTTGGTTGAAATAAACCCTTATTTCAAGTTTAAAGCTTCAGTAGGCAACGATTTTTTGCCATCATTGGGCAAAAATTCCATAACAACCTTTCAGCATATTGTAATACAACTGCTCGGCCAATCGCCTATGGCCGATATATTTGTCCAATCTCCCAACCCTAACTTGGTACCGCAGTATCGGTTCTCGTGACATCCCTACATCCAACGTGTTTATCCTCTTTAGTGCAGGGAATGCAAATCCTATTTGTTTCCTCTTATTATATCAAGTTATAGAAATGTATTCGAAAATACACATAGGAAAGTTAAACATACACTTCAGCTACAATTACCCTTACATATCTGCTGATTATCCTCATTCATCAGACTCCTCCTTGTGTTTTTTTGTACCATTTTAACAAATGAAACCTCACTTTAAAACAGTAGAACAAATGTAAAGAAATATGTGGTAAATTGCAGCAGAAGCCAAAAAAACGCATCTTACTAGCACCCAGTGTGAGCAGAAACATCATCCACTCCATACACTTCTGGGTAAATGCAATTACCTTGTCACGCACGCACACACACACACACACACACACACACACACACACACACACACACACACACACACACACACACACACACACACACACACACACACACAGACGGGGCTCATTTCTAGACATTTGACCTCATCAGCTGTCACCTCCCTGCCCCCATCTCTCTCTTCAACAAACCAATCCAACACAGGAGTGGGTAAGTGGAGACTGCATTCTATCCTGCTTTGTCTTCTTTGGCCCTGTGTGATAGAGGGTGTTACGAGGAAGAAATGTACGTTTCAGTAGCTGTACAATAAGTCTACACTTTATCAAAACGGAGGTCAGTACTTGCAATTTCCTGGGTGGCACAAGACTTTATTCCTGCCTGAAGCGGTATTGATTTTTTCTTTCAAAGTCATTTAAACTTCATCATTAGTACACAACGAACAGTGACAGAAAGTGAGCAAGAGTGGAAGTGAATAACTTATTATAAAAACTTCAGGTTGGATTCAAAACAGTGACTTGTAGTTAAATGAAATGCACCTCAGCCCATTCAATCAGCACTGCAGCCTCGGGGCTATTGATTATCTGATGTCAAATTGTCTTAGAGGAACTGAGATCTTATTATCATTGATGTGAACTGAAGGGACCACCAGTGACAAAGGACACTTTTGCTGGAGCATATTTACAGATTAGACCCTCAATAATCTGTAATATGCACTGTTACATGTGTGAAGCAGGCTTGGATGTCCCCAGCCAAAAATAGAGTGACACTTGTTGTCCACATACTCTGGTGGAAACCTGAACACTACACTAACAGCATACTGGGCTATTTCTGTGTAAGATTAATGTTAGATTGACAACAGTATGCCTGCTGATAAGGATGAACTCGGGGAAATGCAATTGGCAAATGGATGTACTTTTTTATTGTGGGAGGATTGCTTTAGGCCGTACCTTATATCACTTCTATCGCTCATATCTCTCCAACGTTGTATAAGTGCTATTTCATCAGTGGCCATTATGTTGTTTTTTTAAGACGGGTATTATTTTGTCTGTTGCCCGACAAGATCACATCATCTTTCAATGCAGGGATAAGCCACTAATGGGCTTTGAACTGTCTTGCTGAGGAAGCTCCAGGTTCTGTGTCGTATTTGTTTGTTGCACTGTCGGTGCCCATGAGCAGAATAAGGTGCTTACTAAAAATGGCCATTTGATGAATGCCAAACAGCAGTCTGACGGCAACCAGTTGTCTCTGTTGCTGTGGTAACCCCCGTAAGAATGGCAAAACGGCAGAGTGATCGGGTTTCTGTGGTAACTGCTGATTCTGCTATTTTTGTCTCCTGAGCTCATAGTGGCTGGAACTTATGCGAGCCAAAAAGGAGGCTTATTTTAGATAAAGGATCTTCAGTAAGGACTTAAGCTCATATCCCATGGAAGAGTCACTAATGCATTCTCATGGATTATGACCTCTGACCCTAAATCCTCACCCAACAGATGTACGATCTGGAAACATCTCTTTAATATAAACCCTTTACACTCTGTTAGGGCTCCAATATTGAATTTTAAGAGAGGAAACTTAAACCTGGTTGTGAGGCTGTTTTTGTTTACATGCAAGTTGTTCAGTCACCTCCACTGCTGGGATTACAGTTTCATTCTGATTGGAGACATCCATACCAAAGAACGTATATTGCCAAAAAGTGAAAGTCGATTGGTCGTTCCATTGCAACTTCAGCGCCCAGCAGCAAAGCTTCCACCATTTTGGACTGAAAGCAACTACCGGACGCCAGTAAAACGTCCGCCTACAAAGTGCCTTACAAAAGTAAACCAAAATTATTTCTATTCTATTGTCATATTCTACCAAAATGGCCTGTGTTAAACAATAAAATATTATAAATATAATAAACATTTTCAGTCCAAAATGGTGGCATCGGCTGTTGTCAAAAAACACCGGGGTATCGTCCCTTTGTTTCTTTACTTTTTGTCCATACTAGGGACTTAAAAGACTGTGCGTTGGTGCGTTTACTCACACAAATTGATTAAACGGACAAAGAACCAGATGAACCTGAACGAAAAACTAAAAGAAATTTGTGCAATCTACACAAAACCAAAAATTAAAATATACCGGAGTTATTATTACTTGAGTTGACCACCTGGTTTTCAGCTTTCGTTTGTCACTGTAAAAACAGTGGAACATAATAGAGCTTCATTTGTATTTTTTCATGAATTTACTTGTTTAAATTTTTTGTCAGTAAATTTTGATGGTCTGTTGCCTCGATCATTCATAGCTGTTCAGTGCTGTAATATTACGTAAACCACAGGGTGTTCAGACAAGATCTCAGCTATTCAACAGAAAAACGTTTTACATCATCGAAAGTCATTTTACTGGCACTCAAGATCTCCATATATGGATCTGAGGCTGGTTGAGAAACTATTCAGCAAACAGGACCAGCTCCCAGGCCATTTGCCGCTGCCATCCATAACTTCAGCGGTCCACAGCCCGTGCCAACAGAAACAGAGCTCAGACTCTTGAGGTTTAATGATCATAGACTTGGCCAGAACCAGGGGAGGTGAGGTCATTCTGCTGCTCTTGAATTCAAGCTCAGCACGCTCACCCCACTTCCTATGGATATTGTTAAATTACTTTGAGCGTATTAACCATTGGACAACCAATTCTGGGAATGCAGTAGGGTCGATTCCCACCAGGGCCACAAATACCAAACACTCGCTCATGTTCTGTGTGCCACTTTGGCTCAAACGTCATAATGTGCATCATCTTTAAAGTTCGGGATCCTTTTGAATAATACTGCCATCAAATGGAACTTGTGAGCTCGTGGTTACGACATGGGAAGTCGTGTACGTGATATGCTTGGGGTTCAAGTGTTTAGGATATGAGAACACTGCTGCCAGGCAACTTCAACTTGGATGCTGCGGTTGGCGTCTAGAATCCACCAAGGCTAACAATTTAGCAAGCTAGCGAATGGATAACATTATGCAGGAAATGCAAAGGCACTCAGACATTATAAAATTACACTGAATACAACAAGAGGGGGGCGTTCATAAGGACTGTTCTATCGAACATGGTAAACACTAGAAAATGTCGATACACATGAGTATCGTGATATTATGTTGTGTGATTCTCCAAAGCACTGTATCGATATTTAATTAACCTCTTAAAAATCCGACGGCCCACAGTCGGACCCGGACGCTATTCGATCTTTCGGAGGTTGTAGTGGGCGGAAGTTACTGGCATCCTAGAAAACTAGAAAACTATCTATAGGAATCTATTGATACCATGCATGTCATAGTAGCTTGTTGAGAAGGAGGCTAAGTAACGCTCCAAATTTACACTAAACTTTGGCGAGGAAAAATTGGCATGGCCATTTTCAAAGGGGTCCCTTGACCGCTGACCTCAAGATATGTGAATGAAAATGGGTTCTATGGGTACCCAAGAGTCTCACCTTTACAGACATGCCCACTTTATGATAATCACATGTAGTTTAAGGGCAAAAAACATTCACGTTTTTGGCATGCAGTATAAATGTGTTATTTTTGCCTATTCTAAAATGGTTAATTTCTGGCGTGTTCTTTATACTATGACAGTTTTCCTAAAATTACATTTTAAAAATTGCAAAATATCTTCTTGCTTACAGTATCGCAATATATTGAATCGTTACCCCTGTATCATGATGGGTTTCGTATCGCCAGATTCTTGCCAATACACAGCCCTAGTACACACGACCCCATTTGGAGACCATACGATATGTTCTTCCGTTCACCTTCTGTGCACTTGTTTGGTATAAAAATGTTCAAATTTAAGAATTTAAAACATTTGAAAATGTGAAAATTGTTTTTTGGCAGGATCAGAATATTGGCATTCAAAAGCACAGAGTACTTGAATATCTTATTGAGTTGAGGTTCATGCCTGGTAGCTGTAAAATCCCTGCTTCTCTGGATGATAATATTCCCTCATAACACAGTAAGTAAAAGGCCTGATGGTAGCATTGATAAAAGATTAGAGCGCTCGATGCCACCAACACCATAAACCAACAGAGTGCAGTGGACTGGTGTCAATTAGTCGGATAAGTTGGACCCTCTGCTGTGGATGGGCGAGGTGAGGAATGAAAACATCACTGTTCTTGGCATACTCCCTCAGCCATAATCATTATGTGTGCTTGGCTACTGATGAAAAGGGACTTTTTGGGTAGCTTGCAGAAGGAGCTTGAATATGATTAACACCCGGGGCTGCATGGTACGGACAGAATATTATTTGGCTGATACGGTTCTGTCTGCTTGGAGAGTATTTAACTGTGGATTTAAGGGGCAGGCCGCTGTGGTGGAGTTGCAACGAAAGGAAAGCTTGTGATGTGGAAACCTCTTCCTCCTTGACGAAACACAGAAAACGTCTCATTTGTCTGTTGCGTGATTGTATTCAAATTATAGGTCTTCTAGAAAAGGAGGAATAAATTATGGAGACCATAATTTGACAAGCCTTTACTGTTCTGTCATCATGTTGGTGTTTGCTCTCTCAAAGCACCACCGTTCAGCTGTTCACGTAGCAGCTGTGTGTTTGATTTCAAGTAGTTTTAAGTGTAAACACCTGGATTTCAACACACTTCAATGGCACATGCTGGGATAATCTCACATTTGACACCGTCACGACCAGCCCCTCTCTTATGTAGTATTTCTGAGCTCTGAGGTGATCCCAAAACATTTCATTCTCACTCCTTTGATTCCTGATTGTGCTGACAAATTTAGGTTAAAATTAGAATTTGCATCCTCTTCATTATCAGGGCTGCCTTGTAGAAAAGGGGCCGTTGGTGGAGACGGTCGCATGATAATTCTTCTCGGTGGATCTTCAAGGAAGCGTAGTGATAATTGAATCAGTTCAGTGGCATCTCGTAGAGGAAATCGCTGCATTTGTCATCATCATGTTCAAACGCTCACATGGAACTGCAGCTAACATTGTCAGCCATTTAATTTCACCGGGCTCTCTTCCATCCTTCGTCTCTAGCATCCCCGCAAGCTGAAGAAAGAAAGAAAGAAAGAAAGAAAGAGCCTCGTGACCAGAAGGTCACTGCCTCTAATCAATGGGTTGAGAGGGAAATCCTGTGTCTGGGTGAAAGCAAATGATAATGTTTCACCCTCCCCTAACAACTGCTGCTGAGGGGCTCTAGAGCAAGGCACTTAACCCCTACTTAACTACTCCATTAAAGCTGGTCAGTGGCCATCTGGAAGACTGGAGTGATACAGGGCTGATGCTTGGAGTAAATGTGTGTCAAACAAGCTGAAAAACCAAATGGATTCTTATGAAGGTCTCTGTAGATGAATAAAAATCCATATTTCAATTACAATAATCACAGGGTTGAACCTTGACTATCTGTAAATCTGCACAGAGGAAGCTCCTTCATCCATCGTGCTGTAGGGTCATTTAGGGGTTGTCATGGTTACCTCTGCAGGAGCAGGCTAAGGAGCACCTGCCCCGCCCCCCTTCATTAAAATCCATGTTATTGATTGGCTGGACTGCTATCTACAGACCCGCCCCACCCCCTTCCCGTATTTATTCTGCTGGGTTACTAGAGGGAAAGCAGGACAGAGCTGGCTTACAATTGCGTCGGGCTGCTGTCACTCACAGACGGCAGCCAATCAAGAACCACACCAGGGGCCCCCACTAATAAATGTGCTCTATGAAAGACGGCTAGCTGCTGCTTAGCGTGTTGTATGGATGTGGACAGCCAGTGGAGAAACACTCTCTTGATTTCTGGTGGAAGAAGGACACAGTCTCACTTTCACTGACTGTGTCTTAGCCTAAGTTTTATATTTATATTTAAAAGGAGAAAATGTCTTATTAGTGTGCTGGTGGCTCTAGTTTCAGAGGTTTCAGTGGAATGGAGGGTAAGTAATGTGGTGCTGCTTCTTTTGGTCTGCTGATGACACGCTGTGTGTAGTCAGGAACTGTACGGTAGCTGTGTCCCTGATCTTTTCCCTTGCAAATGGCCTTTGAATTGTGTACAGCAGGTGGCCCTGTACATTTTGTATTGATATTCATGAAGTGGACGGTTTGCTCAGCGCGTGGGCGAAGTCCTGCTGGCTGTGTGTGTGTGTGTGTGTGTGTGTGTGTGTGTGTGTGTGTGTGTGTGTGTGTGTGTGTGTGTGTGTGTGTGTGTGTGTGTGTGTGTGTGTGTGTGTGTGTGTGTGTGTGTGTGTGTGTGTGTGTGTGTGTGTGTGTTGCTGTGTTGCTGTGTTGCTTGCCTCCTTTATGTCTTAGTTGTATATCTGCGTGTGTGTGTGTGGAATACACTAGCTGAAGCAGATATCTGTGTTTACATAGCGGCTTGTTGAGCAGAGCTAGATTAAAAGCCCGCGGTAGGGAGAGGGAAAGCCATTCAATCTTTGTATTCACTTTCTGTTGATGTCCCATATGTTTGTTTTCTTTATTTACTTTTATTCTCTGCGGTTGTGGAAAATAATTAAGAATGAAAGGTTGTTTGACGGATTGTGTCAGCCTTTGCAGCCTCCCGCACAACATCCTAGTTGTTTGAAACTGCCTTACCCATCAGCCAGCAAGTAAAGCAAAGAAAAATAATAAATGAATCTCTCTCCCGTTCTCATTTTTCCAGTTGCTTTATTGACATAAAATTAAAATGATAATAATGCCAAAGCATTTCAGGGCTTGACAAAGCAATTTGCCTGTTGTATTTAGAGGTGTAACGGTAAACAAAAGTCACGATTTGGTTCAGGTAGGTGAGAGGAAAAAAAAAATACTGTGAAAATCTCTGATCCTGCTTTTGATTTTCCAACTTTTTTTTAATTTTTGATGGTCAAAATCGGTGGCTAATTTCGATCAATTTCCGATTTAGAATCTATATTCCCTTATATATTATAAGGGAAAAAGTACCAGTTCGGCACTACATCCGTTGTTTGGAAGTACTTCTACTGACATGAAACATCTACTGAAATGTTTTTGTTAGTAAATGGAAGAAATTGATGATTTATGACAGTGGAAAATGCTTATGGGCTAACTGATGTATACATTACAAGAAAAAAAGTTCTAAGTTAACATACACAGTACTTTTGGTTGCATGTACAAACAAAAACTCTAAAAACTAAAACTTTGATCTTGGCTTGGGTCTTGAGGAGTTGTAGCATTTATTCACCGACAAATAAACTGTGCACACACTGCACTGCTACGTTCAGCTAAAACGTTAACAACACATACCGTTACTGCTAACTTCATACTCACCATCACGCGCAAGCTCTCTCTACCTCTCTCTCTCGACCGCACACAGACTAACGTTATGGGCCGCCGGGCTTGCAATACACTGGCTGGCGGAAACTCATCTTGTTTCGTCACCCCAAAAATGTGAACTTTCCGGTAAACAAGCACAACGTGCGCCTCGTTTATGGACAAAATATTATGTAACCACGTTGTCATATTGCTTATTAATGCAATACAAGCTGGATTTAGCGCCATGAAGCGCAGATTGTCGGCAACTTCTTAATTTGCCAGAACGTGTCATGATGACAAATGCCGGTTCAGTCGCTTTGCATAAAATCAAACCAGTGAATGCTCTTACATCGGACCGGACCAGACTAGCAAACCCCGGGAAGCGACCCAACTGTATACACATGTGACACACAGAAGGACTAATACCAGCTACTGCTGCTGTGACAGATGCTGGCTACACTCCGCTTTGCTCAAAGGTCAAAGGAGGTAGTTGGACCCAGACAGGCTCTGCTAGCAGCCCCATCAGTCAGGGTCAGGCACACGAGCCAGGCTATGAGGCGCTCCCTAATCGGCCCTGCCAGCAAACATTTCAGGGATGAGCAGCCGAGCAGGAGTGACTTACAACTCAGGTTAGGATGCAGGCGGCCTGCAGAAGTCTTGTGTTACTCACACGTTGCTTCTTTCATTTCCCATAACAATCAAACGCTCATTTATCCATCTTAACATCTACTAAGCTGTTGAGAAACCATTCACATGCACTTAAAACAACATGATTAGTGAATAAATACATAGTTTACAGCATGACTCAGTTTTACAAGACAGCAGCGCCCTGTAGTGACACTTGGTAATGAAAAACTGAAGGACACACATTCGAGCTCCATATGTGAGCTGTAAAACTCACCACCGCATGCATCACTGTTTTCAAAGCAGGAATTCAAAATTAATTCAGTAAGTTGCTTGAACAGATGTAGTACAGCTGTTGATGGGCATGATGAGATGAGCTATTTTCAAGTCCTACCACTAATGCTGCAGGAGTGAGCTACTGCTACTGTAGTGTATTAACATTGATGCTCTTAAGCCATTTCTGCACATCTTTGGTTTTATGTTTTCAGACATTGTCTTTCACGGCACACTGAATGAGACGATCACTATTAAATGTTTCAGGGTGGTTGAGAGTGTTCACATCCAAAATGGATGAACAGTGTAGGACTCAAAGACTTTTAAAAGCCATCAAAACGAGCAAGAAGTGAAACTGCAGTACAGGCCTGTCAGAGCTTCACTATCAACTGCTGATGGCTGTGGGTTGGAGACTTCACACAGCCAGTGACTGCAAAGGATTTGTAAATATTAAAATTGAGTTACATTTCTGTGAAAAACAGTGGATGTAGGCAGTATATTTTTTGCATCATTTGGTAAAAATTCCATAATAACCTTTCAGCAAATTGTAATTCAAGTGTTCTGAGAGAAAACTAGACTTCTGCACCTCCTCATGGCTCTGTTTTCAGGCTTTAAGAAAATCTAGCCCGTTACGGGAGACTTTGGCCAATCACAGGTCATTTCAGAGAGAACATATTGAGCGTTCCTATTGGCTGTGCTCCGGCTGGTGGGCGGTGCTTGGTATTTCCTCAGCTGATCTCCACATGGCTGCCGGGTCACAAACTTTCTCATTTTACAACTAAACAGTACACTACAAGATGTTTCTGGAAACATTTGAGGAGAGAAATAGGCATTACAGTAACAGAATATTGATTCATATTTGATCAGCGCTGCCTAGTTTGAACGTTTGATCGGAGTTCTTGAGTGATTGACAGCTGCTCAGAGACGGTGTGGCTCCAGATCAGCTCTGATTCGTTGTTTTCCTCTGGTCTGTGAAATCTCATAGATGCCATTAGAAGCACCGGAGGACACCGAAGGACACAGAGGCACATGATTTTTTTCAGATTACCGGTCTCATGTACTATTGTCAGGAAATAGCGACCTTTTTAAAAAAAAAACATTTTTAATCATATTTGCTCCATTTCTACTTTAACTTTAACTGATCAGATGTATTCGTAGTTTCCCATAAAATTGGACATCTCTGTATAAAAATGGCCGCCGTTCCTTAAAGGTTCCTCTAATGTGGATGTAAACACTCTCAAATTAAGTCTGAATGTCAGCACCAGGATCTCATATTCAGTGTTTCATATTCAGCTTACAGGAGCAAACAAAATGCAAAACAAAATTCTTTGGGATTATAGAGTTGCCACCCCATTTTGTACCGCTCGTAACGTAACATAATGGTGTTATCATGAGCATACAATGTGGTGATGCGAAAGACCAAGACCTTGGCTTTCCGCTGCAAAAAGAATGAATGCTCTAGCTGTTATGATTTTTATTTTAGATTGATATAAACAGGATCATAAAAACAACTGTGGTACCTGTGGCATGTCTGTTTTTAAAGGGTTAAATACTTTTATTTCAACAATATTTTGGCCTCTATTGGAGATAAATGTTACTTTAAGTAATCTCTACCTACCAAAGGCTGTTGTAGGGCAGAAAATGTGTCGACCTTTTCAGATATATAGTGGTAGTAACATTAAAAGCACAAGAGGTCTTCATGAATACATAATGAAATCGACTTCTCATTTGTTCTCTTTTGTAGTTAAAGGACATAGATCTATGTGTATGTGTGTGTGTGACTGTGCATTTATGAGAGTAATTGTATGTTTGAATGTGTGCGGCTTCACGTGTGTCTCAGTGTGTGTCCTTTATCATTTCGGTCAGGCCAGCATGTCTGCCGACCGTCCCCCTCTTCAGTAAAGGTCACATCTCCTGTTGTCTCCGGTGACATTTAGTCCTCAGTCTGTCTGTTAGGATTTTGTCCCTTCAATTCATCACGTTATCCTCCCAACATGCTCGCTGGCTGCTTCCTCAATATAAACTCACAGGAGTTGTATTATGTGCCATAAACAGGGTCACCAGTTTGAATATGGGCCAAGCAATGAAAATTTGTGAATGAGAAATAGTTTCCTCCCGTTAGAAAATAAAAAAATGGTGTCGAACCAGGTAGCAACCTCTGGTTCTGAAAAGTGAAGCCAATGTGGAAGTGTTTTAAACTTACATTCTTTCTAATAGCCAGCAGGGGGCGACTCCTCTGGTTGCAAAAAGAAGTCTAATCGTATAGAAGTCTATGAGAAAATGAGCCTACTTCTCACTTGATTTATTACCTCAGTAAACATTGTAAACATGAGTTTATGGTCTCAATTGCTAGTTTCAAGTCTTCTTCAATACAGTATGATGTTCATTTAGTAAATTATGGTCCCATTTAGAATCAAATAGACCATAAAGCAGGGGATGCTTTAGGGCATTGCCTACCTTGTGATTCACAGAAACCCTGTCTGATCATTTTTGTAACTTTTTGCGACCGACTATCCAAAATTCACACCCACTTCACACTGTGATTGGCCAGCTGTACAGATGTGAGAAAGTGAGCTGTGTTTTAATTCCTCTTTTTCTCTTTATTTCTGTCACTTTTGGTGTGAATAACAAAGTGCAACACTATGAATGCCTTCCAGGAGAGAAGACTGGAAAATATGTGCCGTTATCCCCATATTTAAGTTATATCACATCTCCCCGTCTCTATGACAGCCAGCTCAGGTTATTCTTCTTCTTTGTTGTGCAGAACCAAATAGATGAAGGTTAAAAAGGAGTCGACTTGAGCCTGGCTAGCTGCAATCAGTGGGCTGATTTTGAAACACACAAAAAAAACACATTTGCTGCGAAATGTCAAGAGGAACAATTCCCTCTCCTCCCCTGTAGTTAAAGTGTTCAAAGGTGCATACATTTCCTGGTGGTTTTGAGTCTGTTTTTCTTTTCAGCGGCTCAGTTGACGATTGCTTCATTCGCTGCACACAAAGAGGGAACAGGACCGTGTCTCGGTGACCTTGTTATTTATATACACGGCAGAAGTACAGCAGAATCACTTAGTCTATGTAGTGTAAAGTGCATGACAGGTTTTGGGCAAAACAAACCATCACAACACCATATACATCAGTTGTTATTCCTTGTGTCCATTTACCTTTTCCAGCTATCTACATCCTGTAAAAACATTCTGCTTCACGGTCGTCTCTCTGATCCACGTCGCCATGAGACCTGAGCATCTTCTCATTCTGAGTCTAAAGTTAATTGTGTGACATTGAGGCTTGATTACATTTTAGTTTAATTTACTTTGAGACTCAGCTGATCTCCAAATGGGAAATTGGTGTTATAACTCCACCCGAGGATTATGTAATTAAATTACACAAGGAGGATAAATGATTTCTGTCTGTGGGGCTGCTTGATTCCAGGACATCCAGTCAAGAGAGGATCTCTTTTCTAATCAAGCAGCCATGCTAACGGCGTTTTGCCCAAAGACAAATCAAATAGGGCTGCAACTTACCATTGTTTTATTGTAAATTCACTAGGTGATATTTTTAATTGTTTAGTTTGTAAAATGTCTCCAGATGGGGGATATGCCCATCACATGTTTGCAGAGCTCAAGGTGATATTTTCAAATGGCTGTTTTTTGTTCTTTGTCCATAGGTTCAAATCCCTAAGGTATTCAATTTAAAATGATATAAAAGCAGGTACTAGGGATGTCACAAGAACTGATACTTGCCAATTTCTGAAAACGTGGCATATTCGTTTTTCTACTGTACTGTAGGTACTGTAGGTACGGGGGATCAGGGCTTGAGACTAACGTCCCAGGAATTATAGAAAATTTCCCTGATAATATTGCATTGTGAACAACAAATCCGTGCTGAAATCGGGCCATTGTAGGTAAAAAAAAATGTTGTTGCTCCTTTTGTTGTGTTATTCTGATAAAGATGGCCTCTGAGGGAGGCAAAGGTCCTGAAAGATACATATACGCGTTTCTTTCATGTTCTTTCTGTGTTCTTTTATGAACGTAATGCTGACATTGTGTATGTAATGTTCTTTATCCTCATGTTAGACCTGTTGTACGTTTTATTTCGCCAGTGGGTTATCAGATAAATCCTAAAGATTGCTGTTTGCGATGTCCTCTCTGACGGACGACCTCTGAGCGTGGCAAAAGGTCCTTAAAATTTATGACTTTATAATCTCGCAAATTGACTTATCGTTTCATCACTAAAAGCAACTAGCCTATTTGATGCAGATTTTTAAAGCTGTGATTGTTTTGGAAATTAAATCTGTGACTTTTGGATTATGTCCAGCCTGCTATATTGTATTATGTGAATAGGCCGTATGTCAATTATGGCTTTCGGCTTGATGAAGATGAGCGAGTCCTTTGCCAGTCAGACAGCAGCATCCTCTCATCAGGGCAGGCTGACGGCAGCTGTTAGCTGTTTGACCACAGGCCAATCTGAAAGACCCTTTTCTGCTCGGACGAGAGCCTCCACTTCACAGCAATGAATAGCTGTCCAGCTGCACTGCGTTCATGCATGTGTGTGCTGGGGTTCATCTGAGTAGGGTCTTTGTCCCACCATCCCTATCCTTATATATGACTCTGAGGGACAACCCAGGACCCCCACCCAGATGCAAAAGGTCTATCAGTCTAGCTTCATTTACTGGAGCTAGAATCTCTGAACTTTGAGCCAAATGTAGGAGGGGAAGGTAACCTGCAGCCACCAGCAGCAGAAATGATGGTGCGTTTTGGCAGGCCACCAAAAATCAATGGAATGTCACACTTTATTATTTATAGCTACACTTTATACACTTTCTTTTTTCTTTTTGGTTACTATTCCTGTCGGTTATGATAACTGTGCTAGAGAATGGCTACTCACAAAATGCAGGTCAACTATACAAGCCATTACACTGGCTTTAAACTGTTTAATCATATTATCTAAATAGCAAGCTGACAATAACAAGCTGAACTTTACTCCTCCAGGTTTGCTGCTCTGAGCTGCTAATCTCTCTAAACAGATCTTTACTTATATTAGGGCCGGGACGATAAACCCATTTCCCAATTCGATACTTTCACGATACTTGGGTGCTGATTCGATATGTATTGCGATTTTTAAGTATTGCGATTCTACAAGAATTGTGATTCGACATTACAATTTATTGTGATTTTTGTTAACTTTTTTAACACTAGACCACGGGCAAAAGTTGAATCATACACTTCTAGGGACTTTTACTTTTGGAAAATATCTAAATTAATACAGTAAAAAAAAAAAAATTCAGCATGTATGTAGTCAGAGATGTCCTGAAGTCAAATATATCAGTTATTGTCAGGAATTATTTATTACATTTCTGCCAGCAACCCAAAAATCAAAGAATAAAGACATTTCCCTCACAAATTAGTGGTATTTTCTTTTTAATTTATACGGGACATGTAATGTTTTTTACTTTTAATGTACGGTTAATATAATCCAATTATTCATATTTCCATATATGCATTTTGTATATACAGTTCCCTTTTTTAACACCTTATTTTGAAAACCAGACGTAGTCAAACGTGTCTACTTCCTCTAACTTCTCCAAGTCCGTCTCTAGCTCTCATGTCAGCTCCATTCTCTTTATACATCCATGGTCAGCTCCATCGGGGCCGTTTGAATGCAGAGAACATAAATGTCAGTATATGGGTGCTCTACAGTTGTAGCGTCGGCCCATTTGACCACGGAGATGATGCTCTGCTTTTCCTGACAATGTGTGAAACCCAAAATGTTTTCATACTTTACTGTATGTGTAGTGTTTACCACTTTGGATTTAACATGTGGTGGTGCACGTTTTATCCACGCCGACCGTCCGCCGTCGTATTTCTCGTTTCGGCTCGCTGCAGTTTGTTTTGGTTGACGGATACGGAGCGGATATGACGTCACGTTACTCAGACTACAACAATAAAAGCGGTAACTTCCTTTGACCTCTGCATAGACTCAAATGAAGCAAATACATTGATTCTGGTATTAAAAAAAACTATTTCAAAATCATAAAAAAGAAATTGCGATACATAAGTGAATCAATTTTTCCCCCACCCCTAACTAATGTACTGCCCCCTTTAGTCACGTAAGCCTGCTTTTTTTCCCCTTCAAGCTCAATTTGCTGCGGCTAATCAGTCTATCAAAGGAGGCACTGCCTTCTTATCTGCATCCATCTTAACATTAACCATTAATAAAGCATAAACGCAGAATCAAAATCATAAGACATAATTCCAGTCTGAACAATCACTCCAGTGTTGTATTTGAAACTAAAAACATTTCTCAGATAATGAATAGAAAGGTCACAGCTCCAAATATCATCTGCCGCTTTGTAATCAGTGATTTTTTTTTTTTTCTTTTCTCAAAGAGATGTTTGTGAAATTGAAAACAAATAAATTGAAAACAGATGGCAGAGGAGGACTCCATGACACTGTTTTGTTGCTTCATCCTTCAAGCATAATAATATCACAAGTATTAAAGCTAAAACAACTTAGTCACGCTCATTCCTTCCAACGCTGCAGGGCAGGAGACTAACTCGCGACATTAACTCTAGATGCAGTCCACAGAAGCGCATGAAAATCTCCAAATAATCTGTTACATAAAGTATGAATACATTACCTTCAAACACTGCTGGTAGAATAGAAATACAATCGGCCGAAATGTATCATAATTATGGTGGAGGCTGGTGTGTTTCAAGAGAGGAGCATAGATCAGCACCGTACTGTAAAACTTGACTGATACAGATCATTGACTCTGAGTTGTAATTTTCCAGTTCACATAACTGGATATAACTGGTACTAGGAAATAAATTGTATAGAAACCTGATTCAAATGTCAAGGGATTGAAGGTTGGTGAGAGCTGGTATGGCATTTGGAATGTAATGTTTTTGTTTTGTTAAGTTAAACCTACAATACTTCATTGTTTTTTTGTAGTACATTCTGATTGTACTTACTGATCTGTCCCATTTTATAGTCACTGATTGTACTAATGAGACTTGCTTGTACTGATGAGAGTTTAGTTTATTAGGATCCCCATTAGCTGATGCCACGACAGATCTGGGTAAATACTGAAAGTAACCATTACTGTGTGTAAAATTTGTTTTAATGCCACTAATTTCTTTAACGCAACTTGCAATATTTAGGTTGTAGCAGGCTCAGTTTTAAAGCTAGAATGAAGATACTGGCATCATATGAGACGAGACAAACCTAAAGAATCCGTTGGTACCAACCATGTCATACTAGCTTGTCATAACATGTAACGTCATAACATGGCAAACTGCAGCCCAACAGGCAACAACAGCTGTCAGTGTGTCAGTGTGCTGTCTTGACTATGACTTGCCCCAAACTGCATGTGATTATTATAAAGTGGGCATGTCTGTAAAGGGGAGACTCGTGGGTGGTTGTTACCAATGGATTCGTTAGGTTTTCTAGTTTCATATGACACCAGTATATCCACTCTAGCTTTAAAACTGAGCCCGCTACAATCTAAAAATCACAAGTTTCGTTAATGCGTTAAAGAAATTAGTGTCAAAACAAGTTAATTTCAGACCCTGGTTGATATGAATGTAACTGATTGTGTTGAATGGACATATGACATCATAGTATCATTGTAGTAGTAGTGGTGAATCTATAATTTCTCGCTCGCTGCAGCAGCCAGAGTTCAAGGCTGTTTTCAAAGCTAACGATGATAGCTAGACTCAGAAAATGAACTAGCTACACATTAAGTCAAATGCTGGTAAACTGACTTCTATTTCTACTCTTATCAGCCCCATTGCAGCCATTTAGACACCATCTAGAGGATGTTTTTCCACGCTAAAAGTCGCATTTCCATGGCAGCATTTTACAACTTGCTTGTGAATACTATGTTTTCGCTGCTAGTCAAGCTCAATTTCCTCCCTGGTTTTCTACCCACAGTGTGTCTGCTCTCTGTAGTAAGGCTTACCCCGGTCCCCTGGCGTTGTGTAATGTCACGTCTGAGCAGCAGGGCTCTCTGGGAAATGCCAAATGCACTGCATGCGGATGCCGTGTTTTAGCATGAAACGTTTTATGTCTTGAAATCACAAATGTCCTCGAATCTTTTTGATGTTTTTCCATGCAGTCGTTACTTGTCTTCTGTGTAGACGTTACCTAGTTTCATATGGACAGCATTTGATTTTTACAAATATCTTTTCTGAAATATTCTCTTTCGGTGTAGACGAGAGATTTTCTGGTATCTAATAGTCAGCTCTAACCCATCTGTCTTCTTTTCTTGTCTCTACAGTAAGCATGTTTCTCAACACCCTGACACCCAAGTTTTACGTGGCTCTGACGGGCACTTCCTCCCTCATATCAGGACTCATATTGGTAAGTTTTCTTGTCTTTATCTGATTTTATTAACAGTACTGATTTTAAAGTTTGGAGAAACAGACAGAAGTACCAGCACGGAAGCAAAGCAATGTACTGCTGTGGACAGGGGGCAGCTAAACAGATTTTAGACACCTGAAAAAGTCAATATCAGTTTAAATATACGCTATATTTAGAATATTTTAGCTAGTTTGCCTTGCCGTGAGACAGCTATACAGTCTATGTTTCCAACAGGGAACTGAAGCCGATATCTATGCTCTCGCCAAAGCAACCAGACTCTATAGAAAAAAATGTTTACCTCACAGAACACAGGAGTTGCTGGTCTACCGCTTAGTTTGTTTGTGTTATTGTGTGACTTTGGTTAGTTCGGATTCACCAAAGTAACAATAACACAAACAAACTTGTTACGGCCTCTCAAACAAACGAAGGCTCTGGAGAGACCGAAGCATGTGAAAGGACGCCGTGAGACCAGTTATGTGACAGTCGCTTTGTTGTCAGTCAGGAAAAAAAATAACGGTCAAAATGCAACTGAGCAAACAAAGTGTTGGAGATCCCGGTTAAATGAACAAAAGAAGGGGAAGTCGCTGGTCCACCCACCAAATGGGCTGTCGCATCCAGCTCAAACTCTAATAGATGGTAACTTAAACAAAAGCAGAAAAATTAAACTATCAGGGATCTCCAGCCCCAAAACAAAGTAACAAACTGAATGCTGAGAAAAACCATCTAAGATCGGAAAAAAATGAAATGACAGACACTAAAGTCTCCGAGTGTCAGTGACTGTGCACCTCAGCTCACTGTTCCTCCGCCCTTTTCATGCATCTTAATCAGTGTCCCATTTCAGGTACGCTCCTCCTGGAAAAAAAAGAAAGTCAGAAGGGAGGGGTTGACCCCAGAGAGAGAGAAACAACAAAACACACCCACAAAACCGTGTGCCCTGCGGTACATGCAGGCCCACACGTAACAAACTAACCAAGCAGTAGACCAGCAACTCCTGTGTTCTACGAGGTAAAAACTGTTTCTTTCAATGGAGTCTGGTGGCTTTTGCGAGAGCATAGATGGATACAACGGCTTCAGTTCCCCATCGGAAAGGGCTGTCTGATGGCAAGGGTAAAGCGGAGAAAATATTCGGAACATAGCGTACACTTAAACTGATATAGACGTTTAGCTGCTGCCCCCATCCACAGCAGTCCATTACTTTGCCTCCATGCGGTATCTCCTGTCTGTTCTCCAAACTGAGGGTGTGCCGACCGTCATCTATTGTTGGTAATACACTGACTTGATAAGTACCTCATTCAACCATACTTCAAAATACCTGAACTATCCCTTTAAGCCTGCTGCTGTTATACCCATCGCACATTGTTCTGGTGCATCAGCTTAATGTAAAAATCACACTTTAAGGTTGATGACTGTGCACTCTTACTTGACATTCTCATTCATAATGTTAAAAAGAGAAAATTAATTTTCAGACGTGGCTCCCTAGGTGACTTTATGAGCCCGGGATGTAATTTGTTAGGACTATAATCACAGGTTCAGAGGCCGCGAGGAGCTGAAGAGAGAGGAAATCTATACTCATTTGGTCCTTCCTAAGATGAGCTGCAAAAAAAAGTCAGTCTCTGGCACTGTCACTCTATATCCTCCTGGCGTATCGCACCATGCAACACCCTTTCTATGCTTTTAGTGCTGAGAAGAACACATGTTGGGGTGTTTCTGTGTGGGATGGTGGATGGAGATATTAATAAAGCTCTCCATCTCTGTGCATTAAACACTCAGTTAATTTGATTGCAGCACCAACTGGTGACTAGTGGTTCCAAGTTGTTGGCCTGCATGCTGAGCTGCCACTTATCCCTCAGCTGCTCTAGAGGAGGCAAATGGTGCAAAAAAATGTTTACGTCAGTATTCAAATATAAATAGAATAAAGATGTGACAAATGTCTTCAAAGCAGGGAAGCGATATAATGAAACTGTTGTCCAGGCTTTTCCTACTTATGCAGGTATTTTATCTCCCTTTCAAGTTCCTCACAGAGACAGCCAACTGTGCAACAGTGGTCGGTCTGTATTTTAAAATAGCTCCTCTCTTAATTAACTCACTCTCTCTCTCTCTCTTCCCTGCGGGCTATTGGCCAATATGCGTAGGCTGCTTAGAAAAGGTGTTGAGCTCTGCACATGCTCTGTGAGACGATTAAGAAAATGTGGAAGCCAATTGGTTTCGTAGGAGCGATACTGGTCATTTCTCTGTAATTGGAATAGATGTTTATGTCCCAATTAGTTAGGTTTCCACTGAAGAGTTCTAGATGAGCCCCATCAAATATCACTTCCTCCCTCAAGCAGAGGCTGACAGTGTAACAGCTCTGCCAGATGGCAGTCAGTAAAACACTGTAGCTCCCTTCAGTATTCTGGATGTTTTCACACATTCAGTCATTAAAACTGTTACCATGAATGGTTCTTAATATATTAGTACTTTTTCTTTTTTTCCCTTTACTCTTTATTTATAATCACAGTCTTTTGCTGTTTGCCACTAAACAGCTCCACCAGAGCAGCTGGGTGTGCCTCGCTAAAAGGCAACTTGATGGTAATTGTTAAGAAAAGTATTCGTTGATATTTGTGTTTCAGCTGGCCTGGAATCAAACCAGCAACCTTCACATATTGTTGAAGTGGTTGTATTTGCAGTAAAAGGGGATAGGGCGGATGTTGTTTGAAAGTAGTGTGAGAGTGATGCTCAAACCCAGTATGGGGGCAAGACATAAAGGGAAATGGACTGCACTTTCAGTATACAGTGCTTTTAAAAGGATAATTCAGATTTTTTTGAAGTGGGGTTGTTTGAGGTACTTATCCATAGTCAGTGTATTACCTACAGTAGATGATGGTCGGCGCGCCCCCAGTTTGGAGAAACAGACTGAAGTAGCGCCACGGAGAAAAGCAATGTACTGCTGTGGACGGGGGCAGCAGCAAAACTTATTTAGTAGGGCTGTCAATTGATTAAAATATTTAAGTAAATTAATAGCACATTTTTTATCTGTTCAGAATGTACCATAAAGTGAGATTTGTCATATTTGTATCAACATGGGAGTGGACAAATATGCTGCTTTATGCAAATGTATATATATATTTATTATTGTAAATCAGTTAACAACACAAAACAATGACAAATATTGTCCAGAAACCCTCACAGGTACTGCATTTAGCATAAGAAATATACTCAAATCATAACATGGCAAACTGCAGCCCAACAGGCAACAACAGCTATCAGTGTGTCAGTGTGCTGACTTGACTATGACTTGCCCCAAACTGCATGTGATTATCATAAAGTGGGCATGTCTGTAAAGGGGAGACTCGTGGGTACCCATAGCACCCATTTTCATTCACATATCTTGAGGTCAGAGGTAAAGGGACCCCTTTTGAAAATGGCCAAATAAAGTCTACATAATGGCCATGCCAGTCTTTCCTCACCAAAATTTAGCACAAGTTTGGAGCGTTAATATGACATGGTTGGTACCAATGGATTCCTTAGGTATTCTGGTTTCATATGATACCAGTATCTTCACTCTAGCTTTAAAAGTGAACCCAATACAACCTTAAAAAAACACAGGTTGCATTAATTCGGTAAAGAAATTAGTGGCATTATAATCGCGTTAACTTTGACAGCCTTAGTATTTAGACACCTAAAAAAGGCCAACCTAAAGAAAATCAGTTTAAGTGTACGCTCTATTTAGACTATTTTTCCTGCTTCACCTCGCTGTCAGACTGCCCTTTCCGACGTGTTCCCTTCAAAGCCACCAGACTCATTTTGAGAAAAACAGTAATTTTACCTCGCAGAACATGGAAATTACTCATCTACCGCTGCCTTGATCGGTTGTCTGTTGGCATGGTAACACAGTGAAAATATTCTAAATGTAGCGTACAATTAAACTGATATTGTTTTTTTAGGTGTCTATAATACATTTTGCTGCTGTCCCCGTCCACAGCAGTACATTGCTTTTCGTCTGTCATCTACTGTAGGTAATAAACTGACTATAGATAAGTAGCTCATACAACCCCACTTCAAAAAAATCCCAACTACCCCTTTAACATGTGAGCACAACAAGGCGTTTTGCTTCTCATTCATCCAAACGCACACATGCTGTTTATAGTGTCGTCTTGCTCAGGGACATTTTAACATGCAGATTAATGGACGACCCACTCGGCCATCTGAGTGGTTCTCAGCAATGTTTCCATCATGACCCAACAATCTGCAGACTTTCAGTCCAACCAAACAGCAGGTTTCACTGATTATTTCCTCTCCGCTCCTCTCTGGCTGAAGGTGGTAATTGATAAAACTCCGTAGAAGTACACTCTTGGGCCTTTTGTAGCACAAGGCTGAGACCCACTGATGCAGACAGTGTTAATTACAGGAGTAGTTTAGTCCACATTCTGATTAAAATCATAAAGATGGTGTTAGAAAGCAGATGGGGAATAGCCTCTAGCTGAGCACGGCTGAAGTTATTCAGCCGACAAGGTATTTTCTCAACTGTCTACTAGCCAGTACTTCTCTTTATATGTACCTCCTGTTTTATCTGGAACATCTGACTGACTCGATCTTGTAGATTTACTAGGGTTGTCAAAAACACAATAATAACGTGTTAATGCAAATGCGTTTTAGCGCCACTAATTCTTTTAACGCATTAAAGCAACTTGCGATTTTTTGGTTGTAGTGGGCTCACTTTTAAAGCTAGAGTGAAGATACTGGCATCACATGAAACTAGAAAACCTAAGGAATCGTGTCATACTAGCTTGTCGTGTAGGAGGGTAAATAACGCTCCACACGTAAGCTACATTCTGGCGAGGAAAAACTTGCATGACAATTTTCAAAGGGGTCCCTTGACCTCTGACCTCAAGATATGTGAATGAAAATGGGTATGGCAAGTCATAGTCAAGTCAGCACACTGATACACTGACAGCTGTTGTTGCCTATTGGGCTTCAGTTTGCAATGTTATGATTTGAGCATATATTTTATGCTAAATGCAGTACCTGTGAGGGTTTCTGGACAATATTTGTCATTGTTTTGTGTTATTAATTGATTCCCAATAATAAATATATACATTAATTTGCATAAAGCAGCATATTTATCCACTCCCATGTTGATAAGAGTATTAAATACTTGACAAATCTCCCTTTAAGGTACATTTTGAACAGATAAAAAAATGTGCGATTAATTTGCGATTAATATTTGAATTGACAGCCCTAAGATTTACTACTTCTATGTTTAGTGGACTTGAATTACTTTAGTGAAGAATGAGAGTAGATGCTTGTGTTTTTTATCTATAATACTCAAACAACCAACAATGTAGTCTTCATTGAATGAAAATCAAATGAACAGTTCAATTAAAGATTCTCTCTCTCTCTCTCTCTCTCTCTCTCTCTCTCTCTCTCTCTCTCTCTCTCTCTCTCTCCCCCTCTCTCTCTCAGATATTTGAGTGGTGGTATTTCAGGAAATATGGGACCTCCTTCATAGAGCAGGTGTCTGTGAGCCACCTGCGCCCCCTGCTGGGCGGAGTGGACAGCAGCTCCCCCAGCAACTCCAACACCAGTAATGGAGAGGCCGACTCCAATCGACAAAGTGTGTCCGGTAAGAGCTGATAGATTGGATATCCACTACAGACATATAAGATACGATAAGAGCACGTCATAGTGTTGTGTGCAGCATCAGCACAAAAAGAAAGACAGGATCTTTTAAGTTTAACTGCAGTATTTCTGGCAGTGCATTAGAGATACAGCTCTGTTTTATCATTTGACATCACAGTGAACATTTCCCATCACTCACACCAGGGTACCTTTTAAAAACATGTTAATATGCACCTACGTTTTCCTCACATTCTACCAGCAAGTGATCACAGAGTATGCCCCCTATGAAACCAAGAAAATGTGGAGAGAGTTTTGTACTATGAAAACTGTTTTGTTGCTTGACACAAACACAAGAACAACATGAACAGAAAAATGGATGCCTGAAATGTTTGGTGGTCATCGTCATCATATATTTATCTAACTGCTCCAAAGGGCTGGCCCGGAGTCCCTGCTCACTCTAGCTTCTCCTCTCCAGTTGCAGTAATACAGAGCCCTTCAGTTTGGTTCTGCTGTGTTAACTTCCAAAAGGAGAACTAAGCAGCCAAAATAGTGTAAAATGTCAGTGCAACAAACCCCACTGGCCTGCTGGAGGCAATGAAAGCATTGATTTTAATGTGTAGTTTTGGGAGAGGCTTGTTGTTGTTTTTTGCTGCTACATATATAGACATCTGGTAACATTGAATTATATATTATTATTATATTATATATATTATATATTTTCACATTTAAAAAGCTGAAATCAGAGACTTTTGACTCACACAAAACGATTAATCAGTTATCAAAAATAGTTGCCGATTGATTTAATAGTTGACAACTAATCGATTAATCGTTGCAGCCCTCCTATTTTCTGACATTTTATACAAACAACAAGACAAATCGATTAATCTAGAAAGTAGTCGGCATATTAATAATGAAATAATTGTTAGTTTCAGCCCTAGTTTGCCTCTAAAGTAAGAAAATGTGGAGGGAGTTTTTTTTTTCTTACTGATAACAACAAAAATGAGACAAACACAAGAACAACATGAACAGAAAAACAGATGCTTGAATTGTTATGGTGTTCATCATCATCATCTATTTATCTAACTGCTCCAAAGGGCTGGCCCGGAGTCACTTTAGCTTCTCCTTTCTAGTTGCAGTAAAACAGAGCCCTTCAGTTCGGTTCTGCTGTGTTAACTTCAAAAAGGAAAACTAAGCAGCCAAAATGTTGTAAAATGTCAAAGCAATTTTCCAGCTGCAGTGCAACAAACCCCACTGGCCTGCTGGAGGCAATGAAAGCATTGATTTTAATGTGGAGTTTTGGGAGGTGCTTTCACACTAGGTTTTTTTTTTTTTTACCTATTATTGTATTCTTAATAGAATTGCTATCAAAGTCATTTTGCTGCTGCAGATATAGACAGCTGTTAACACTGAAACACAATACCTGTCATCCTGCGACGCCTTTTTGGAGTTGATGCATCGACTTTTAATTAGAGACTGCCTGTCTGGGCTCATATTTGAGTTACTCCAGCCAGATATGTTTGAATGTGTTGCTTTCAACTGTGAGTCAGAAAATAGACCCGTATCTTAGTAATGGTTGCGTTAGAGCTGCTCGATTATGGCAAAAAATCATAGCCTAATCATGAATATCTTGGTCAATATTGAAATTGTGTTTATTTAACACGATAACTGATTGACTTTATACAACAACATCATGCATTTAGAATGAAAACTTTGTACATTTTAAAGTTAAATGCATCAATCTGGTGCACTTTGAGAGCAAAACTAAGAGGCTAGATCTATGAAAAAAATTGTGCTCTTGTAAAGAATTTAATAATAAACACATCGGTTGTAAAGATAAAAATGGGGATCACAGCCAAAAAGACAGACGCGCCGAGAGCAGGATGCCCCGTGCCTCTCCGCAGGGAGAGAGGGCACAGCGGTCAAAAATTCCATGACAACTATGTGATTAATCATTTTAATATCAAACCTGATGTTTTTTTTCCACCCACTAAAACAAAAGGAACGTAAAGACAAGTAAGATCAAGTAAAGAAACATGACGTAGGAAAACAGGATAAACTTTCTGGTTCTGTCTACAGTCGAGGAGATCTTAGAAGTTCAAGTCCGTCTAGCGACAGTCACTCAGAGTGAGCTCTGCTTAGCGACGTCTCGGCTTCCGTTCTACATCAGTGACGCTTTGATCGCGGTTAATCTGTTACATGTGAATTTCATATTCATTCATTTCAAAAGAGGAAGTGCTGAATAATTCCTTTGGTTGATAAGTCATTTATCCTACACATGTACCCATAATGCAGCATAAATTAAGTGGCTCAGTCTGCTTCTTCTTCTTCTTTTTTTTTTTTTTACAGCAATTTATGTAATAAAAAAGAAAAGTTGCAATGAAAGTTCAGATGTTAATATCGTCCTCTGATCGGTATAATCTCTACAGGTTTCCTCCGAAGGCTTCCTGTTGTCGAACTGTTTATGGAGGCGCGACGCAGCCTGCCTTTGTTTACAGCCAAACAACTTTGAATTAAATAGGATTACGTGTGCCGTGTTAAATCAGCAAGCCGTGATTGAGAGAAGAAAGGCAGTCTAATTATTTCGACTGTACTAATCCTACATTTTCTGGCTAATAATCTGCTCTGTGTAAATCCCTCCATTGAAATCAGAGTCGCACGGTGTAGCATGTTATCCTCCTTTGTTACAGCACAAGTCTGAGTCGGACAGTTTAAGTGAAGTCACTTGATTGATTAGCTATAGGTCTGCACTTGAAATGAGAGAATGTAGCATGAATTCAATAGGTGTGGGGGGACTGAAACCATGAAATCTTTCTTCATTTTTACTGATGGGCTTTAGTATTTCTCTTGAGAGTGAGTTTAGTGGCTTTTCTACTCTTTATAGGGTAAAAGAATTGTGTCTCCTTGGTGTGTTTTACGCAGGACGGTGGTTAGATTTAAAGAAAGTGGTTGATAAGTTGATCATTTAAAGTCATTTATCAAGGCAAAATACCAAATATCAACTGCCTCCAGCGTCTCAAATGTGAGGATTTGCTGCATTTCTCTGTTTCGTATCATTGTAAATAAAATATTTATGAGAAACAAGCAATATGAAGATGTCACCGAGGGCTCTTCATGGGCATTTTTCACTATTTTATGAGATTTTATAGATGAAACAATGAATAAATAGCCCTAAAGCAGCCCTAATAGTCACTATAAATGGTATCCATTAAGTTTGAGGACTTGCGATAGATAAATCCTAAAAACGAAAGATCAGAATCGATGTAGCAGAGCATATTCTGACCTTTAGTTCTTCCAAGTCAAGCTCAAAAAACGCTGGATCCTACAATTCCCATTAAGCATCTGTATAACTTCAAATCCTTCCTTCCCAGTAAACATTCTGGGGCCTCATTATAGACAAATATCCTGGTAGAATTGCCGCAGTTTTCCCGTCTGTTAGGAAGTCCAAAAGTATATTTTGGTATCAACATTTTAAAACCCCATATTTTGACATCCCGTATGCTACATTCATCTGTTCACTGCTGGCCCGTGACGGTTCTCTGACAGCAGTGAGAGTTTGTGTAGAAGCCTGTTTGGTCACTGAGGACTTTTCAGGCCTTTTGCCTGTCAGCTGTGCCTCTCACAGAGGGTCGATTGCCAGTCAGGCAGCAGCAGGCCGGATGGCAGAAAGCGCAGCGGAGCCCTTTTGAAGTGTGCCGAGGAGGCTCAGTGTCGACTTTACCCTTGACACTCATCACCAGTGTTGTTCTCTCTCTCTCTCTCCGTCTCCCTCCTGCAGAATGTAAAGTATGGAGAAATCCGCTGAATTTATTTCGTGGAGCCGAATATAATCGGTGAGTGACGGCAGCTGAGTTACCTGCATGTGAAAGCCCTCTGGAGCTCTGGCCTTTGCTGTCTTTCTTTTTTCCTCCCTCTCTCTGATCTGTTTGGCTCCTCTATTGCTTGTTCTCATATCATCAGTCTGTCTCGTGTTCCTGCCTTTGTTTTTGTTTTCCTAATCTGTCTTTGATATACTATTTCTTTTCCTTCGCCGTCATCAGTTTGCCGTTTTCGCCTCGGTTGCCGTAAATTTCTCTCACGCCTCTTTAATTTTTCTCTTTTGATCATCCTGTCTTTCATTCCGTATCAACTTCTCACTCCTCCTTTTTGTCATTGCAAATTAATCGCACGTTTTTTATCTGTTCAAAATGTACTTTAAAGGGAGATTTAGCAAGTATTTAATACTCTTATCAACATGGGAGTGGACAAATATGATGCTTTATGTAAATGAATGTATATATTTATTATTGTAAATCAATTAACAACACAACAATGACAAATATTGTCCAGAAACCCTCACAGGTATCTGTAGAGGGGAGACTCGTGGGTACCCATAGAACCCATTTTCATTCACATATCTTGAGGTCAGACGTCAAGGGAGCCCTTTTGAAAATGGACATGACAGTTTTTCCTCGCTTTAGCGTACTGTAACTTTGGAGCGTTATTTAACCTCCTTCCCGACAAGCTAGTATAACATGGATTCCTTAGGTTTTCTAGTTTCATATGATGCCTCTAGCTTTAATCTAGCTGTAATACTAACGCATTAAAGAAGTTAGTGGCGTTAAAACGAATTTGTGTTAACGTGTTATTATGACACCAGCCCTTAGTCTTTGTGCTTCCTCTATTCTTCTTCTCTCCCATTTCTTTTTCTTTTCACCCGTTTTGATTTGTTCTCATCAGTTTGGGTTCTCTGTCACTCTCCCTTTTATTCTCTCTCTGACGTGTCTGCCTCCCGTTCCTCCTGTTGAGTCATCCTCCACTTTTCTATTTCTCACGTTGTAATTATCTTGTCATTTTTCTCCACCTATCACCCCGCATGCTGAGCTCCAGCTCTTAACTTTGGTCCATCTCAGTCTCAGTACAATACCCATTAGGTCAGCACAGTCTGAGTCATTTACAGTCAAACTAAACAAACATCTAACATTAGCTCAGGTCTTTTATTCTCTCTCTCTTGATAATCACGAACGTGTCTCTGTGCTTGTCTTCAGATATACGTGGGTAACGGGTCGAGAGCCGCTGACATACTACGATATGAATCTGTCGGCACAAGACCATCAGACCTTCTTTACTTGTGACTCCGACCACCTCCGGCCTGCTGATGCCAGTAAGCAAACACATGCATATACAGTACTTGTATCTTTTGTATGATTTGTGTGCACACACACACACAGAGGTGATAATGTGACCGCTCTGACATCTTTAAATGTGTTTGTTTGGTGTCAGTTATGCAGAAGGCGTGGAGAGAGAGGAACCCACAAGCTCGCATCTCCGCAGCACATGAAGCTCTGGAGCTGGAAGAGTGAGTTCACTTCCTTTATCGTCCTCTCTTTGTCTCTCTAGTAGAACTGTCTGTTGTTTTACGACTCTCTCCTTTGAGACCAGCTGTTAGGGGTGTTGGTTGTCATCTAAATTAGTGAAGGTGTTAATGTAAGAAAGCAAAAGAACAATTAAAATGATTCTGTTTGTTAACCTTTATGCATCACTAGGGACATTTTTGGCTTTTTCATTTTTCGATAATTTTTGCAAGATTGCGATTTTTTTCCTAAAATTTTGGAAGTTCAACCTCCGCTATAATAAACTATGTAGCCAAATACACTCAGACCCTTGAGGACAAAGATGTCCCCATTAAAACTCAGAGAAAAGCCAGACAAGATAAACATTTCTTCGTCCTTTTAATTATTTGGTAACCTCTTAGATTTATGTTTGGACCTGTTTGGGGGGATTTTATCCCTAAATCCAAAATGATAATAAACACTGTTTCTTCTCGGTCAATAGACTTCAATGTGGTATAAATTGAAAGATTGGAAACTGCGGGTTGTGTCGGTGGGAGGGATGATGCATCTCCTCACAGATTGGCCCTCTGGGTGACCGCCTGCATCATTCATAGGGGGAAGACAACTTGTTTTCATGGCAGTGTAGGTTTATTTTTAGGAGCGTCTGCGACTACAAAGGCAGCGCAGAGGAATTGTGTCAGTGTTGTATGTTGCTTTCAGCTCATATCAAGGCCGTGACAGCAGGTTGACTCAGAGGAAAACTTCTTTGATCAGTGCGCTATCAGATGCTGCCTACAAATCGTAAAAAGCAGTTTTTATAGCACAGAGGACGCCGCGCTGTGTAGACAAAACTGACTCCATAAGGATGTGAGAATAAGTAAGTTTGTAATTTCCTGGTTAACAGATCCTGGTCCTCTCCTCCTCTCCTCTCCTCCTGTAGTTGCGCGACAGCGTACATCCTGCTGGCGGAGGAAGAAGCGACAACCATCATGGAGGCTGAACGTTTGTTTAAACAGGCTCTAAAAGCTGGAGAGGGCTGCTACCGCCGCAGCCAACAGCTCCAACATCACGGTACACAGTACGAAGCCCAGCACAGTGAGTATCAGCCCGGGTTAAAAAACTGATCCCATCATGCTCACAATTTTCTGTGTGTGTATGTATGTGTGTTACATCGTGTCTTTGTGTGCTTCCTCCACCAGGAAGAGACACCAACGTATTGGTGTACATAAAGAGAAGACTGGCCATGTGCTCCAGAAAGCTTGGTCGAACACGAGAAGCAGTTAAAATGATGAGAGATGTAAGTACATAAACACAGACACACACACAAACACACACACACACACACACACACACTAGGGCTGTCAATCGATTAAAATATTGAATCGCTTGTCCATAGTTAATCACAATTAATCACACATTTTTTATCTGTTCAAAATGCTCATTAAAGGGAGATTTGTCAACTATTTATTATTCTTATCAACATGGAAGTGGGCAAATATGCTGCTTTATGCAAATGTATGTAATTATTTATTATTGGAAAATCAATTAATAACACAAAACAATGACAAATATTGTCCAGAAACCCTCACAGGTACTGCATTTAGCATAAAAAAATATGTGTCAGTGTGCTGACTTGACTATGACTTGCCCAAAACGGCATGTGATTATCATAAAGTGGGCATGTCTGTAAAGGGGAGACTCGTGGGTACCCATAGAACCCATTTTCATTCACATATCTGGAGGTCGGAGGTCAAGGGACCCCTTTGAAAAGGACCACGCCAGTTTTTCCTCGCCAAAAATTTGTGTTAGTTTTAGAGCGTTATTTAGCCTCCTTCCCTCTAGATTTAAAACTGAGCCTGCGACAACCTAAAAATCACAAGTTGCGTTAATGTGTAAAAGAAATTAGTGGCGTTAAAACGAATTTGCATTAACGTGGGAACTTTGTCAGCCCTAACACACACACACACACACACACACATGTTATTCATTGATTCCTCTCTGTCAGGTGACAACACATGTACAACATTCACTCAGATACACTGATGGTACGTGTCCACAGGCTCCGTGCTTTCCACACCCCCCATTCATTGTCTATGTAAGCAGCCGCGCAATGCATTCTGGTAGCGTGGCGTCGCGATTTCAAGAGACTAGGCGTCACGACGCCCGCTCCTCATTTGCATAAAGTTGAGGGCTCGTCTACTTTATGCAAATCACAGGCGTCCGACGCGACTCGCCGCCTCTCGAAACTCCTGAGGATCTTTTAAAATAAACGTTGTTGATCCAAATTAAAGACAGATTCAGCAACTACATGGATTATTTCTCGCCTTAAATGTTTTCAGAAACACATTTCAGTGACCTATTTACGTGAAATAAGAGAAGAAAGTTTCTAAACGAGCCTCCATACTGGTTCCGGTTTGAAAGCTGGGAGCAGCAGCCAACGGCGGGAAAGCGTTCGTCCAATCAGGAGCCGAGTGCCTTGTTTCTAGGGACAGCACACCAAGCGTCCAATGTTGGGAAGCGTCGCGTCCCCTCGCGATAAAAAACGCCCCTGTGGACACGTACCATCAGACTTTAACTACAACAGTATTCTGTAACTGCATTAATGATGACCCAAAAGCTCTTTGTCTGCTGACTGTGCATGTGTCGCCCCCTGTCCGGTATTACATGTAACAACAGTTGTGTGTTTTCCAGTTAATGAAGGAGTTCCCTCTCCTCAGTATGTTCAACATCCACGAGAACCTGCTGGAGTCGCTACTAGAGCTCCAGAACTACGCCGACGTCCAGGCCGTTCTGGCCAAGTACGACGGTGAGGGACTCAAACACACACACACACACACACACACACACACACAGATATTCAGATTCACATAGAAATAAAAAAAAAAGTGATCATAGTGGAATATTAGTGTGCATGTAAACATAGTCGCTGGTCTTTCAGGGTTGCATTGTCATAAAACAGGTGTTGCAATATCTTTTATTCATCTGCTGCATAGAGTATCTCAGCTTTAGTGTTGGAGTCAGAGAGAAAAAAGGCAGATCACACTTAACTGTTGAATAAGTAAAAAATAAGATATAAGATAACAAAACACCCCCGGAGCTCTGAAACCTGAACTCATTATCCACATTCAGAACCCCCTCTGGGCAGCTGACCTTGCCTCTCTTAACTATCACCTGTAATTCCAACCTTTATGCTATGTTCACTAAACACCTCCCTCCCTCTCTGTCTGCTTTGTGTCTCCACAGATATTAGTTTACCCAAATCTGCAACAATATGTTACACAGCAGCATTGCTCAAAGCCAGGGCGGTATCGGACAAGTGAGTATCGCTTTTCATCGTCTACAATGCTCATACGGGGTTGTGGGGTGGGGTGGGGGGGGGAGGGGCTCTACATACCTGCTCTGCTATCTAAGAGTTGTAGAATAGAGCTGAACATGGCCCGGGGAGCTGCTCAGTGTGAATGGGAGAATAGAGCTTAGCTGAGCGCTTAGCGGTTACTCTGCTCTTTGGTTCAGGGCTGATCAGCGTTATTATGAGTGTTTGTGTCTCGCCAGAGCGCTCCGGTCACCCAGAGGCACAAGGTCATTTATGACTGTAAAACAGATAATGGTGGTGCACAGATAAAACCATAGAAACTGCCTTTTGTAAGGGATAACACCCACCCGACAAGGTGTCCATAATCAGGAATTAATATACGATGAGGCCAGAACCGTGCGTCCTCGGATGCGTGTTGGGTCGTTGCCTACGCAAAGTCCACTCATTCCTGATAATGGACACCTTGTCAGGCATATTACCGCCTATACCGTGGTCACCTGACAAAGAAAAAAGACCTTTAATTTATATTTTCACGCGTTTTAGTACCAAAATCTTAAGTATTTTGCAATGCATTCACTCCGTTTCCCTGGTAACCCTGAGGTTTTGCTAATACCTGGAACAATCATTATTATCCCATAAGGTTCTTATGCAATGGAAACATTGTTCACTGCTCCAGTAAATAGGACGGACCTAATTAATGGACACCCTGCAGCCAATCAGAATCATGTATTCACCCAGACCATGGTATAAATACATATGTACACACACGGAGTATTAATATTTGCTGTTTATCTTTTATGTTAATTCTAGTGTCAAAATTGCTCAAAATAAGCGTTAAATCTGTAATCTCACACCCTGAATGTACTATTGGTGATGCACTGGAGTATTCTCCTGCTCTGGTCCTCACATGTATGTTAATACAAGCGTACTCAAAACACTCAGTACATTTTTTTTTGAGAAACAGACGGTCTTTTACACGTCAGGGATCAATGTGATGTTCGTACACGGAGCAGCTAGTTAGTGACAAGCGAGCCGCCTGGATTTCAGCGTCTTTATTCGTCACCCTGGGAGTTATTTTCAGAATCACTTTGATCATATAGTGATGTGTAATCCCAAGTGAGATCACTGACAGGAGTGTGTGTGTTGTGTGTGTTGTGTGTGTGTGTGCAGATTCTCTCCAGAGGCAGCATCCAGGCGAGGGCTGAGCACAGCAGAGATGAACGCAGTAGAAGCCATCCACAGAGCGGTGGAGTTCAACCCTCACGTCCCCAAAGTGAGACTCATATACACACACACACACACACACACACGCACACACACACACACACACACCTGCTGAGGTCGTACTGTGATCATATTCTCGCCATGTAACAGAGGCTACCTGTCAGTGAAGGTGTTGAACTGTTGACATGAAACACATCAGATAATCAATCCTATTTAAGAAGAAGAAGAACTTTATTGTCATTATGCAAGCACAGGGAAGTTGCAGTTGCGTCAACCTCAAATGGTGCATTGTAGGTTGACACACTGCAATTTCGTTATGCTTTCATAACAGACAGAATAGACCTCTTTATTGTCCACTTCACAGAGACGCACATATCCATACATACACTTAAAAGCTTCCTTTGCCATCGGTTAAATTACAAGAGATTAGGGGGGGGGGGGGGAAAGCCTAAGTGAGCCAAACGGTTGGGATGAGAGTGCTAAAATATTAAGTTAATACATATCTTAAATAGACATCATAAAAGAAACAGCAGCCGTCTCTAATATCTCGTGAAATCATTTGTTAAGTAAAATGAGAGCGGATGGAATAAAAGATCTCTTGAAGAAGTTTCTCTTTGCTGTGGGTATCGTCGTCCCGAGGGGAGTTTTTTAAATTCATTAAATAGAGGATGTAAAGAGTCCTGAACTATTAATGTTGCAATAAAGTTCTTCTTCTTCTTCTTACAAAAAAAAGATAATTTTTTAAAAGATAACTACGATTATCAAGCAAATAGTTGGAAGCTTCATTCATACCGTTGACAATTTGAATTATAAATCAACATTCAAATGCTGCTCAGCTTTTTTTTTGCATATCTGAAAGTTCAAGCTACACTAATATTAATAATATAATATTATTTGTAGAATTAAATTCCAGTGGTGGCTGTGTAGAATTGTTTCAGACTTGTGTGATCCAAACATTTCCAATAACTCCAGAGCGTTGTGAAGTCCAAATTTATTGAAAAAAAAGAAAGATATAGTCATTTCCAAAATTCACGTTTTTAATCTAACAAAATATTCTGCTACAATTCATATTTGTTGGCGTTTTGTGAGTTATATTCATTAAAGAAAGTTGATTTGATAAAAAAAAAGACTAGGAATCACTTTATTCAAATTGAGGATTTTGTTTTATTTTTATTTTTAGGGTGATGACATCATAAAATATGATGACAGACATTCAAAGCTTTATTCGAAAACCTCAATAGAAGCTTCAAAAGTAAAAAAAAAAAATACTTTTGTTACAGCCCTAAAACCAAGATAGAGTATGTATACTGAACAGGCCATTTTATGTAACAGAGACAGTGTTTCTAAATAATCTCAAACAAACATTCCTTTATTGATATCTCTTGTTCATCCTGTTGATCATCTGCCTTTGTTCTCTTCTCCTCCTCCTCCTCCTCCTCCTCCTCCTCCTCCTCCTCAGTATCTGCTGGAGATGAAGAGTCTGATTCTTCCTCCAGAACACATCCTGAAGAGAGGAGACAGCGAGGCCATCGCCTACGCCTTCTTCCACCTGCAGCACTGGAAAAGGGTAGAGGGGGCGCTCAACCTGCTGCACTGCACCTGGGAGGGCAGTGAGTACACAAACGGTTACCAAACACACACTCCACTGGCCACATGGAAATTCACTGTTAATTATTAAAGAAGTGATCAGCCGTCTGCAACTAAAACTCTCTCTGTGTGTGTTTGTAGCGTTCAGAATGATCCCGTATCCTCTGGAGAAGGGTCACCTGTTCTATCCCTACCCCATCTGCACAGAGACGGCCGACAGAGAGCTGCTACCCAGTAAGAGACGCCCTGACACACATTTATACGTGCACACGATGTCTATTTACACAGTACAAGCACCAAAATATATGATCTTACATACTACTGGAAATCCGTCTGTTTTCTCTCTTTAAACGCTTTAAAGAAAAGTCAAAACAGCGAGGAATACTGTTTGGATTTTAGTCTTAAACAGTAGTAATAATAGTAATACTTGTAGTCGCAGCAGCATCATTCAAAAAGACAGCAGTGGAGAAAGTACTCAGATCTTTTACTTAAGTAAAAGTACTAACACACTGTAAGAATACTCTGTTACAAATAAAAGTCCTGCACTGAAAATGTTACTTAAAGTTACTGTAGGGAACTTTTAACTGGTTATGAAACCGTCTCAATTTAATATCGATGCCTCTATATGACCTACATAAGTAAACAAGACCATCAGCGAATGGACTGGAAATTTCGATATAGTTATTCTTAATGCTTGATGATGATGAGACAAATTCCTTAACAGAGCGCTGAGCGTCGTCGTGCTGTCTGCTCAGCAGCTCGTCTGTCTTCACACACAAACCTTCACTTGATTAAGTTGGCTTCCAGCCACCAGCAGCAACACACTGTGCTGTGGTTGTGTGTGTGTGTGTAGCAGGATGGATGGATATATACATATATTACATCACATTACTGCTGCTCACCAAAACACATTTTTAATTTTTTTATTTAACATAAAAGGTGAAGGGCAGAAAGTTTGATCGCGACAACTTACAATTACAACACTTAAATCTGTGGAGTGCTCCCGCCATGGTTTGGGATTGTTCCAGCTGTGTGTCGCACCTTTTTTTTATACTTCACGGGTGCCGGAAAGGATACACCGATGTATCTTCACTTATGTCACATTCACACCAAGAGCGAAATCAATATTTTGCCGCGCTTTACTCGCACTGAGTTGGGCCGCCAGTTTCATTTGTGTTAATTCGCGCTAGACGCACCGAAGAGAAGAAGGCGCTACTGTGGTATGAACCCAAAATAAACAGATTGTGCTGTAATTTAATTGCAATAAACAGATCAAAAGGATGCTGAAATAACAACACAATGATGCTGATTTGTAAAAAGTCGTAATTCATGTTTTGTCAGGTCTGTCCACAAGACGACAAACAAACAACTTTTAAAATGCTTGTTTTCTGAATGGAGTTTGGATCACTTAGTGCCAGGCTACGCAGCTGCTCCATCAACACTCAAGATAAATTCATATGGGCATAAATACTGGAGCAGCGTTGTTATTTCTACCATAGACAGTCTTAAATAATTGGTAAAAAAAACCCGAACTAACCTGAGGTATGTGATGTAAATGTCTAAACTAACATTGAATTTATGTGTGTTTGTGTTTGTGTTTGTGTGTGTGTTTGTCCCGCGTGGAAGCAGTGTTTCACGAGGTGTCAGTCTACCCTAAGAAGGAGCTGCCCTTCTTCATCCTCTTCACAGCCGGCCTCTGCTCCTTCACCGCCATGCTGGCTCTGCTCACACACCAGTTCCCCGAACTCATGGGAGTGTTTGCTAAAGCTGTGAGTACACACACGCACACACACACACACACACACACACACACACACACACAGTAACTTGTTCTCCGTTGTTTGGAAAGTTTTAAGCGAAGACAAAATACAGAACTTGGATTTTTGCTGCAGAAAAATCCATCAAAGCTAAACTGTTGCTGTGGATGTCTCTATGATTTCGCTGACCTTTTCTCCGGCACGAAACTCTCCTCTTAAGCTGCACTCCGGTTGACGACGAGCGATCTTAAAAAGTTAATAGCCTCATTTCCATAAAACGTGCCGGATGGAATAATATATCTAGTGACCGTCTGACCTTTCTTCATGTGCCACCTTCAGGTCAAAATGTCTTGTTTTGCACACAGTGTCATAACCTGAACAGCAGATTGCTATGAAATATGCTCCACGGAGATAACCTCGTTCAATTTCAATGTCGCTGTGACCTTTTTCTCCACCGCCACATTCAGGATAAACTTTTAGTTTTGAACCTCCCAGTGTCGGAGATCTACAGCTACAAAATCGTGTTCACGTGAGTGACGATGAAGAAACCTGGAGGGGTGATTGGGAGGAACCAGAGTGGTGCTTTGTTGTTGGACTTCTGTGCTCGTCATGGATTGGCCATAACAAACACCATGTCCGAGCATAGGGCGGTTCATAAGTGTACTTGGTACCAGAATACCAGAGGCCAAAGATCGATGATCAACCTTAAAGAGTCTTAACATCAGATCTGCAGCCACATGTCTTGGACACTCGCCTGCTGGTGAGTTAATGCCATCCTGGAAAGCCCGCTTTAATCCAGCTGTGCTGCAGCAAGCCGTGAACACATGCGTTTCCACTGCGGCCTCACACCAACGGATAACCGTGCTAGAGAGGGATGTTTATTAAAATTCAGAAGCTGTTAGATCAATAATTTCTACAGCACCTGCTGAGGTTAAAAGTCCTCTCCCAGCTCTCGGTACTAAACACAGAGCCACCTTCAGCCTTCCCTCCTGTATCATAGCAGCCAGTGGAGGGCGCTGCCTCCCCCGCCTCCCCTCCCTGCAGCCTTTAGCCTGCAGCGCCGTGCTGCTCACCTGGAATGCAGGTGAGCTCATCTCTCCCCCCTGATGTGACACTATCAGCAGATACCATCTACACTACCTGCTGAGAGCTGAAGTGCTACACACACACACAGGCCTGCTGCTCTCTAACTACATTCTGACTGTAGGTGTTAACTACAATGTATAACTTTAATATTTATTTAAATGCATTAAAAGCAAAGAAAGAGTTGCCAGTTTACGTAGCAAAGACCATAATATTTAATACGTAGCTGTTGTTTCGGTTGTCATCTAAACTAACTAAGTTGATCACAAGACAGACTCAGGTTTGAAAAAGACCCCACACATCCTCTGCACATATTGTTATTATTGACACATAGAGTTAGGTGACATAATGTCATGTATGAGGTAATCGGCGTGAAGAGGACGGAGCGGTCACAGACTGTGTGCGCGGCGCAGCGGTGCCAGGTAACGTTAGACCCCCTGAGGCCCCGCAGCGAAAGCTGGACCAGAGAGGACTGACACACAGTCATCCGACGGTAAAGATCAAATGAAGCGCTCTACACATATATTGAGTGTCATCTTTTCTTGTAAAATGTCCGGTGTAATCTGTAACACCGGTGTTGTCACAAGTTTATCAACCGGTGGGAAAATGTCCTCACCGTGACATCCCTAACGGCCAACACCCTGATCCACTTCATCGGGTGTATCGGAGGGTTGCGTCTCTACTTTTTGGATTACAGGACGCCGACCTCTCCTCCGCCGCCCAACCAGTTCAAACACACGGGACACACAAGCTTTACTCTGAAGTGCTCTTTGAAGCTGGAACAGAGATGTACGATACAGCGTTGTGTGAGGCCGACATCAGCGCCGGTCGCAGCTTTTCAAAGCACGCAAACCGCCGACTACCAGGCAGATACATGCAGGTGAAGAGGAGACTCTTCTTCACAAAAACCCTGTCGGGGCTTTTATCTGCCATCTGACAAAGTGGGAACCTCTATGACCCGCCGTTGCTCTGGTGGAGCCCCTATCACCCCCACCCCTCCCACCACCACCTCCTCTTCACTGGTTGTTGCCAAAACACCAACCGGAGGACGAGCTGACAGCCAGCTGCTCTGAACTCACAGAGTGGAAATGTAGATTTAAAACGCTGAAACGATTAGTTGATTAATCACTTATAGGATTGTTGCTTCAGGGTTCTACTAAGGACGGCTCCAGTGCGTCATCGAGCCAGGATTTCAGGCCCACCAAAAACAGTTTAACAGTCTAACTCCACAGTTCAGTACTACATAGTTCAGTCTTTTCATGTTTCCAGCGCTCATTTTCTAACATGTATAATGTGTTTAGAAACAAACCTCTGATTTGACTTTACCTGGACTTTAAAGTTTCGTGTGACTGTTCTTTGTCTCGCTGTAGTTCCTCAGCACGCTGTTCGCTCCTCTGAACTTCATCATGGAGAAGGTGGAGAGCATCCTGCCGTCCAGCCTCTGGCACCAACTCACCCGCATCTGACCCCGACCCACCGGACCGGACCAGAATCAGACCCCCCAGGACCAGGACCAGGAGCCGACCTCCATCCAGACAGAAACAGCTGAACTGAAACCCAGAACGCTGCGTTGGACCGGACTGACGCACCTTTGTGCCAAGATTATAGCGAGTTCAAACCAAACTGAGGACGACGGGAGGAGGCATGAAACAAAAAGGCAAAACAATGGAATCCAGAATTGGTTTTGACTTTATTTGATATGTTTGCATTTTTGGGGTTTTCAATCATTTAAAGCTGTTCTTTTGTTGTACAAAAAAAGAGGTGATCAATTGCCATCATTAAAAAAAAAAGTGAAAAGACAAAAAAATACAATAAAGGACTTTTTGTGTATTGCTGCAAGCCGGCTTCTTCCCACCATTTTCATTCACCCCTGTGTTTAACCGCCTCGACCGGTCTGAATACAGCCGGCATCATCTCACTCCACAAGCAGAAGACGAGTTTTACCAGCGTCCACCAGGTGCTTCCGTTTAAAGTGATGCTGAGGGAAGCAGTGATCTTAACTTTGATTTAAAACGTTCTGTCTGTATTTGAGACACAATCATGATATATTCTTAAAGGGATAGTTTGGGTGTTTTGAAGTGGGATTTTATGAGGTTCTTTATCCGTATTCATTGTATTACCTACCGTGGAGAAGCAGACAGGAGTACCAGCATGGGAGCAAAGCAATGTACTGCTGTTGACAGGGGGCAGCAGCTAAACGGGTTTTAGACACCTCAAAAAAATCAATCAATAAGTGTACGCTATATTTAGAATATTTTCGCAGCTTTATCTTGCTGTCAGACGACCCTTTCTGGGAACTGAAGCCATTGGATCCATCTATGCTCTCGCCAAAGCGACCAGACTCCATCGAGAAAAAAAACTAATTTTACCCCGCAGCGTTTGGTTAGTCCGGACTAATCAAAGCAGCAATAGACCAACAACTCCTGTGTTCTGTGAGGTTAAATTACTGTTTTTAATCAATGGAGTCTGGTGGCTTTGGTAAGAGCATACCTGTAGCTGGGTACGACGGCTTCACTTCCCCGTCGGAAACCTAGATTGTATAGCTGCCTGACAGCAAGGTAAACCGGCGAAAATATTCTGAATATAGCTTACACTTAGACAGATTTTTTAGGTGTCTAAGGACGATTTTAAAGCCATAGTCCGTTTGGTTAGTCCGAAACAGAGTGAAATTGATACAAATGTCTTTTTCGTCTCAACAGCTGTCACTTCTATGCAGGGAATCACAGACTTTGAAATATTGCTGTCAAAGTTTTGCCACCTTGACTCGGCACTGATCTACTGTGCTCAAGAATCCCTTCTCCTTCAGTTTATCTGGAATGACTTTATAAAAGACACTATTTTTGTGGACTTTATTTTGCGATGTCAAGCAAACATCAGACTTCTGCAGAAGGTCATTTACATGTGTTCATCTCAACAAATGCCGCACAGGCAGCCTGCGATTTGGTTCGCATGGAAAAAGCACAAGACCTCTCTCATGTGGTTTCGGACCAGTTGTTTTGGTCCGCACTAGAGTACGATTACTGCACCAGAGTTCGATTTGAACGGACTAAATGTTGGCTTGTGAAAGCGCCCTAAAATCTGTTTTGCTGCTGCCTCCGTCCACAGCATCCCGTGTCTGGTACTCCGGTCTGTTTCTCAAAACCGGGGACCGTCATCTACTGTAGGTAACACACTGATGATTATGGACCTCATACAACCCACTTCAAAACACCAAAACTATCCCTCTAAGGACCAGTGGTTTTAGATTTTTATCCCCATTTACTACACCACATGTATACTTTTCATAGCAGATGATAACTTTTGGAAAACAAGTTTTGTTTTAGAAACTTGAACATAGTTTTTCTAAAGTTACATTTCATTAAGACATGAAAACCTCTTGAAACTTGTTTGAAATGTGTAATCCATCACAGAGAACATACAGTCTGTGTTAATTTGTGTCAAAGGTATTCAATCAATTTGATCTTTAACTGCATTACCAGGGAATGATAATGTCATTTTGACAAATTAATGCAGACTAGATGTCCACTAAATACGATTACGCAACTCAAACATGTTTCAACGGCTTGCTAAGTGATTTTCATGACACACAGAAACTAATAGAAAACAGTGTGTAACATTTCATTGATCTATTAGCAGAAATGGAATATAATATTCATAATGATGTTGTCTTTAGTGTATAATCACCTGAAATCAAGAATTGTGTTTTCGTTAGCTTAGAATGAGACGTTTCTATCTACATAGGGAGCGGGTCTTCTTCACGTAGTCCGCCATGTTTCACCACCACGTTTCTACAGGCTCTAGAGAGACTTTCATGTTGCCTTAAGGCCATCGTAGTTCTCCGACACGCTTGTGAAACTGCGTTAACGTGAGCCGCAGAGTGTTAAACCGTGGTACCGCCAGCCGCCGTCTGACTTCTGTTGCTCCTAAAGTAGTTCATGTCCCGTGTCAAACTAAAAGTAACGTTGACTTATTTTGTCACGTGACTCGTTGGTATCAGTCCTGTGAGTCGCTAGTCAGTGAAGTTAACGTCAACCATGACTGTTTCCTAACCCTAATCAAGGAGGGTGGAAAGAGGAGATGTCGCGTGTCTCTCTCTAGAGCCAGTGTTTGGTTTCTCCATTCTGGGCTACTGTAGAAACATGAACCCGCTCCCTATGTAGATATAAACGGCTCATTACCAGGTAACGAAAAAACAACGATTCTTATTTTCAGTTGATTATACACTAATGAAAACATACTTATTAATATTATATTCCATTTGTGTTACACACTGTTCATTTGCAGCTTTTGAAAACGATCGGCAAACACGTTACAGCAAGTATACATGACTTGTAACTAAAGAGCTAAAACTTGCGCTTTTTACAGTAATAATATCTCCCCAGTTTATTTGCTGAGATCTGGGAACACGGCATCAACACAAAAAAATGTCAGTTTCTGTAATGTGGCCACGTTTCCTGTGTCCTGTGATTGGCTCGCACGGCCAGAGGAAGTGAAGTGTGTTATCTAGTTAAATGTGCTTATTGGTTACAGATAATGTTTCATACACTATACATCTGATTTTAATTTACACAACCACATATTTACATAAACAAACAAACAAACAAACAAACAAACAAACAAAGGCCGGACCGGTTTAACTGTGGGACGCACATTTTAGACACTAAAAGAGCGTTGGAACAAGCAGGAAGTCTGTTAAGCAAAACTAATGTAGAGCTTTTGTGTTTAAATGGGGAGTGCAGCTGTGCAGGTAACCAGTTAGTTACTGACTCTTGTGTCAGTAATCTTTTCAGGACTTGACAGATACTGGAGAGTTAATAAAACCAGTGAAATAAGAGAAGAAAGATGGATGTTTGCAGGTTGTGATGGTGACAAGCTGGTGTTTTACTGAATGTGTTTTCAGGCTGCAGTCTTCTTATCTATCTCAGGATTAACTAATGATTGTGTGCTGGATTTGGGAAGCTACAATTAACAGTGAGTGAGTGTTTTTACATGCACAGAATATTATCCTGCAGCATTTTTTTTTTTTATCAGACATGGAACTTGAAATGTAAGTACGACTTGAAATGCATCCTTAACTGTGTTCATTAATCTAGAGGCCTTTAACAGCAACAATGAAAAAATTTGAATGGATTAACGCCGAGGTCGAGACGATGTCATCCAGACTGCAGAGCCACGATTTCACCCACAGCTATGAAAGACCAGCCCGTTCTCAGTCCCAGGGCGTAAAGTACCTACACATTATCAAAAAAGCTTGAAACTCTCTGACTGCACAGGGAACAACGTAACTCTTCCTACAATAGATTATATAACTTAAGATATATTTTCAGTGTATTTTTTCTCAGTCCTCAGGGCGGTAGTTTACCTCCAAACCATTTAAAGAGTGGGTCCATTATTTTTGAGTTTTTGGAAGTTTTTATATCATTCTGTATCTTCCCAGTGCTGTTCCTTATGTATTCAAACATTAACATTTTGGTCAAAGTACGTATGTGTTGAAAATTCTATTTTCCCAAGTCCTCCTAAAAACTTTTTTCCCACGTGACCTGACGTAGGTTTCTGCATGATGACGCTGCTACATATACAGTATATATACATCCTTATAGTATTAACGTTACATACAGTAACTTAGATGGCGGTCGGCATGCTCCCAGTTTGGAGAAGCAGACAGGGGAGTACCGGCAGGAAGCTGAGCAACATACTGCTGCGGACGCCAACTTTATTCAGCTCCGAAAGTCACACAATAACACGAACAAACTAACCGATCGATGCAGCGGTAGACCAGAAACTCCTGTGTTCTGCGAAGTAAAATTACTGTTTTTGTGAATGTAGTCTGGTGGCTTTGAAGAGGGCAATATAATACGACAGCCGCTTTAACCTCGCTGTCAGACAGCCCTTTCCTGTTCCCCTATCGCTCTCTTCAAAGCCACCAGACTTCATTCACAAAAACAGTAATTTTAACTGGCAGAACACAGGAGTATACAATCAACCCCACTTCAAAAACATCCAAACTAACCCTTTCAGTTGTTTCAAACTTAGCACAGCTAACGTTGACTCAGCTAGTGCTAGCGTTCACATTGATCAGCTTAACCTACGTTTGAATCAAACAGAACAGAATGTGGATGGACCCTTGTTATGTTTGGAATAAACAGCATGAGCAGCAAAAAGACATCATGGAAGAGCGCCACCTACAGATACTCAAACCCAACTAGCTACGGTTTGATTGACGGGTGATCTCGGGGGGGGAATGAAGGCTGAGTGGCATTCATGGAGTCAGAATATCCTTTTTGATTGTCACTTACAGTTTGATGACAGCAGCCCAGTACAGAAGCAGTGGTTTTTACCACAGGTAGAACTGCTGGTTTAACACGGTCAGTAGTGTTCAGTCACGTCTGGCCCTTACAGGTGTGCACGTCTACCTGCTGGTGGCAGTCGCGGCAGTGCACGGCGCAGCACCAGTGGAACTTGCACTCGCACTTGGTGGTCCGGCTGACCCGCGACGTGTCGTAGCCTCGACCGCAGCACATCACCTCGCAGCCGTCCACGCCGCGAGACGTCCGGTTACAGACCCGCCCTCCCGTCCCCGTCGACCCTGCAGAGAGAGAGAGAGAGAGAGAGAGAGAAGGTCAGGGAGGATTTAAGGGTTTTATCTGTTCTGTCTTTATAATAATTTATCTATAATCATTGACCTGCTAAAAACCTCAAAATCAAATGTGTAGGGGCATCTCAAAAACTCAAACCCAATGTTATTTTCTTTTTATCTAATAGTGTCACCAGCGGCATCACGGTCTGGTTTGTGAACGCTACCCAGGCTGAGAGGAAATCGCTGCAGCGAGTCATAAAAATTGGAGAAAGAATCATTGGCTCTAATCTCCCCCTCCATGGACACGATATACACCCAGCGCTGCAGGAGGAGGGCACAGAGCATCCTGAGGGACAGACACCACCCAGCTCACCCTCTGTTCAGGTGGAGGGAATCAGGACACAACCTGAGGCACCACAGGCCAGAGAGCATCTCCACTCACAGAGCACCTCTGCTTTCACAACAGCTTCTTCCCAGCTACAATCAGACTGGTGGCAAAGGACGTTAAAGAGGGACACAAATACCCCACACCTCACCTCACCTCCATACCATTACTGACACACAGCACACCTGAACTGAATGGACTGTAATGCTGTGCAACATGCTGCCTTCCACTGTGGAATTATATATTAATTATTTCTTTTTTTAAATATTTTTGAGAGTGGTCATGGAGCATATATATATATACTGTATATTTGTATTCTGGGGTATCGTTCCTATGCAGAGGGTAGTTTAGTTTATTTATTGACTACACAGAGCGTTTTGTATTTTAATAATTTATTTATTTATTGTGTTGAGTTGAATGTGCTAATTATTTTGTACTATAATTACCTTGTGCCTTTTCTACCTTTTTTTTCCTTTCTTAAATTTGACTCGGTGTAAACTGCTCAGAGTTCCAATGTACTTAGGTGCAAATTGCAAATATAACTCTTGAATCTTGAATCTTGAGTGTTGAGTTGATTTCCAGTTTGAGGTGTTTAACGATGAGGCGGCTAATGTAGATCTTTACAGGTGCCACAGCAGCTGCTGGCGTGGATATAATTTAGGCACTGCCCCTAAAATTTGGCAAATTATTATAAATAAATGCTAGTTAATAAATTCAAACTTTGCCATACTGCTTTTTTTTTGTGTTTTTTTTAAAACAACTTATTTCATTCCAGAAGTCAAATAAAAGTCCTTATTTATCCAAAAGAAAAAGTCGTTAAACGGTCACGCACAAATCAATGGTAAAAAAATATATATGAATGCTCTGAAGATGGTATAGAGAACCATTAAACCTTTTCTTCCTAAACATGGTGCCCCCACTAAAGTTTGAGATCAGAGGAACTTAAATGCTTCTTGAATCATTTCCTGCAGCAGCAGCAGGATATTTAACTTCCCACTGAATGAACATCACATTTATTCACTAAATGCAAAAAACACATTTCAGAAGTTTCCTTCCAAAATGAGATTTACTGGTGGAGCCGTTCCGACACCCACACGGACAATTACTCCAGGCTGCAAAAGGTGAGAAGCATCCTGGGAAATTTACTCAGGATTTAAGACATAAGTTCGCTCCAACGTGGAATGAGGATGTGACTTGGGCGGTACGTAAAAACCACAACGTGGCCAATCGGAATATTTCTATTGGTTATCGGGAGCCAATGGGAGCGCAGCATAATGCTGGCGGTGCAGTAGAGATGAGACAGAGGAGGGGGAGAGGAAGATGAAGGAGAGATGAGAGATTGATGATAGGAGCCGTCAGCCTGCACTCCCACTCTTCATCAGCTGTTCATTTTACAGGAGACATCCAGCGCTGACACACACACACACACACACACACACACACACACACACACACTGATAGTGTTCACTGTCTCCTAAATCTCCAGCCGCCCACACACACACACACACACACTGTATCTACAGTATGTTTTCAGGTGTGTATCTGCGCTGAGCTACACCTTCAAGAGTCAATCATTTATTACCACATCAACCTCCTCAATACAGCAACAATACAATAAATACAGAAGTGCACCCAGATGGCTCATGTCCTTATAGTGACAAGTTAAAGTGCTTGTTGATGCAACCAGTGAAGCATTTAGGATGCAGATTACTTCAGCATAACAGGTGCTATTGTGGAAGCGAGATCTTAAAAGGTAACTTTGGTATTTTTCAATCTGGACCTGATTTCGTGTGACTAATGGGGACAACACTTTTTTGAAATCAGTCCAGTATTGAAGGAGAGTGCTGCAGACGCCAGCCGCTTAACGGGCTGAAAATAGGATCCAGGTTGAAAAATGCAGCAGTTATCCTTTAATACTGCAGAGTAGTGATGTGTGGATCGGCTCCGACGTTATCCGAATCTGCGTGTACGCATAAATCCTCCGCCAGAATGAGTTATTTACTCCAATTTAGAGACCCGCACCCCGCAAAGACATTTCACTCCCCCTCTACCAGTCCCTGTAGGCTTTTTAAATGATGTACAGTATTGATGTATGAGTGTTTTCTTTAATGATTATAGAGGCTGCTTTCAGTAACAGTAAATTGTAGTAATGTCACTGCAGTAAATATCGTGGGATATTTAAGCAGCAAAACTAAAAACTAAGGCCTCAACTATTAATAACGATTAATCTGCCGACTGTTTTCTAGATTAATGGATTAATCATTTTGTCTATAAAATATATCAGGAAATAGTGAAAGATGTCCATCCCAGTTTCTCAAAGTCCAAGGTGATGTCTTTAAATGTCTTGATTTGTTGGTCCAAAACCCAAAGATATTCAGTTTAATGTTATATAAAAACAGAAATGCTATTTTTGCATGTGAAATTACTTTAACGATTAAACAACTATCAAAATAGTTGGCGATTATTTTTCAATCGATCAACTAATCGATTAGTCGTTGCAGGTCTACTGAAAACTGGAGTTGCAAACAGAAATAAACTTTTAGCTTCTGAAATAATCATGAATCTCTTAATGAGGACGCACGCCTGACCAACTAGAATTAGCTAATAGTTTAGTTCTGTTTATGACGTTTCAAGATATTAAATACGAGCAACATCGCGGCAAGCTGAGAACGTCTGCTGATAATCTTTAGATCATAACAACATCAGAATCTCATGTTTTTTATCTAAAGATCATGACAAGACAGTTTTGGTTATCATGTCCAGATAATTATTCTTTTATCACAAGAAATCAAAGCTTGTTATGTCGAGTTAAACTACAATAAAACACCTTTCAGACAAATAGTGACTCTTTATATTATATCATAAACAACACTGACATGATCCTGGAGGCCAGAGGCCGCCCTTATCTCTGTGTGATTATAATTATGACGTGTCATTGTTTTGATGAGCGACCCCCGGGCTGGCAAAAAGCCAATTTATTAAAAGCCGAGAAAAAAGTAAATAAGATAAATAGTTTGGATTCTACAGAGCCCGGCGTGTGCCGCTGCGGAGAAGAAAAACTCATTACTGCTGTTGAATTATTAAACTGTGTTGTCACATTAATAATTCATGGGCACAAATTATCAGAACGCAACATTAAACAATAACATTTGTTTAGGGGGCGTCGAGGATAACAACATTTTTCAACAGGCAAAATGTGATCGTTAAGATGATTATTTGACGCCCGTAAACATGTGTTCATATTGTTTAGTTATTTGAGAACATTAGTTATTCAACTGTGCACACTCATGTTGTTTTGTTTTTTCCCTCTTTTACTGTAGGATTCAATTATTATCGTGAATATTACAGTGAACGTATCGATTTCCATTGCATTGATTCAGATGCATTGATTGCTGATTTCTGTGGTGTTTTAGATGACAGCTGTTCGGTACGACGGAGTATAAGGGCCACATTGAGGAAAAATAAATAAATCTGAGATTTTGAGAATAAAGTCATAACATTACGAGAATAAAGTCATAGGTTTACGAGGGAAAAAGTCGTAATATTATGAGAATAAAGTCAGAATATTATAATGTTTACGTGTTATTTTAGAGGGGAAATAGAGCAGCGTGTGTGAAAATGAGGAACGTGGAGCATCTTGGGAAGTTATACTTTAGTTTAGGTTTCACAAATAACAAAATACTTCATCTTTTGGCACATCAGCACCACATTATCATAAGTATCAGGACCATGAAATGATTGTGCAAGAAACTGCGTTTGTTCCGAAGAAAGAATCACACAGACCTGATGGGGAAATTGCCTCTTTAGTGGAGGAGGAAATTACTTTTTTTTCTCGTAAAGTTATGACTTCATTCTCATAATATTACAACTTTTTTTCTGGTAAAGATTTTTTAATATGTCCGAAACCTTAGTATGGAACCAATAGTGCGCGAATTGCATACTATTTCAGGTGAAATATTACAGTATGGAAACACTGGACGCCGGCATCGACACAAAGGTGTACCGCTCTGTAACGTGGATAACGCTTCAATTTAAGTGTGAGATTTAACTTTGCTATAGGCGTAATATATTTTTAAAATTAGTTCAGACTTCATGATTCTCACAAATCATTTGTTTGGTCACATGAGGCTGGTAAGGGTTACCGTGGTTACGCGTCTGCAACCGGCAAGGAGGCTCTCAGGAAGTGACGTGGTAATTACAGTTCAGTGCGTCACAAAAAGATCCATACTACTGTTTACTCACACAAAAGTATGTTCTAAAAACGTGATTAAACGTCTGAGCCGTTGAGCCAGCGGAGGACTGTTACTATCTGTTACTGTCTGACTGTGAAGCAGCAGCAGCAGAAGTGTGACTGAAGAAGAACATGTGTGTGTTCAGCTGACTCCTCCTGTATAAATAAAGGTTTAGAAAAAATGATGCGCTGGCTTCAAGTACCATCTCGAACATTGTTCTGGAATTTGCTCATGTTTACATTCTGCTTTGCTCTCTCTCTCTCTCTCTCTCTGTGTGTGTCTCTGCACCATTCCCTCGCCAGGTAATATGTCTGGGCATGACTTGAAGCACCCCCCCCCCAACCCCTCTCCACCCCCGCCCGTCATCCGCCGGTATGCCGCCCTGCGAGGGATGACATCATGGCCGTAGTCTTCCTCATAGCCTTCGCTCACTCTCCCTGCGTCTGCTTATTGAATTAAGATGAGGGGGCGCCGAGAGATGAGTTTAGCACCTGAGCCTCGCCGGGGCCGAGGGAAATTGATTTCACACTTTAAGGAGGCACAGAGGGGCCGTCTCGCTATCTCTGTGTGTGTGTGTGTGTGTGTGTGTGTGTGTGTGTGTGTGTATATATATATGTGTGTGTGTGTGTGTGTGTGTGTGTGTTATTCAGAATGATTGAGGGTGAGTTTGCATGTCTTTGAGAGGTTTTTCAGTGTGTGTGACGGGAGAGAGACGTGAATAACTCAAAGTGTATGTTTCAAAAAATGATTGCGCTTCATGTTTGGGTGTCTAAAAGAGAGAGAGAGGCTGTTTCAGTGTACAGTACAGTGAGTTTACATGCCTGTCTCTCTCTCTGTGTGTCCCAGAGGACTCGGTCTTTAGAGAGGCAGCGAGTTAAGTTCTCATGAGAGGCCCATGGCGAACACTGTGTGTGTGTGTGTGTGTGTGTGTGTGTTACCTCACCCTGCTTACATGTACACACCACAGAAAGCCTTCATGTCTGCTGTGAAGCCTCTACTCGTCCTCTAAAGGGGGCCCTGAGACCTCCAGGGGTCCATCAGGAGGTTAACACGATTTCAGTAGGATTTAGAGATTCAGACTGTCAGTAGAGAGGATGAAGCTAATGATCGCAAATTATTTTGTCAGTTAAATGATTAATTGCTCGGTCTATAAAATTCCCGAAAATAGAAAACGAATGCCCATCTAAAACAGCTTAAGGCAAGTTAGACTTAAGACTTTTTTAATGCCACTAAAGACCAACTTTACAATAACCAAAACTGAAGAAAAAAGTGACGTCAATTACTTTGGGTTAGGGACAATTTTGCTTAATGTTGCATAAACTTAGTATTGACTTGTCTTAGATTGTCAGGTTAGACTAATCAAATTAAGCCTGCTCTGTTGCATAAATATTAAGACTGATTTCATTTTAGGCAGGAAAGCTAGCTAACTATTTCAAGTGTTTATCCATTACGTATAGCTAACTTTAAAACTGGGCATACACTGTACGGTTTTAGCTTGTTTCTGGCCTGAATTTGGAGCCGAACGACTCACTTTAGAGTCGGACCGAATGTCAGCTTCGTCGGGCGTCGTTTGACGTGCAGTGTACGGGGGGGACCGAGGACCCATTAACTCCTACCAACCGGCCATCAGAAATTTTGGTTGGCCGTCCACGAGGCTCTCGCACAGTTGAAGCAGAGCCACGAGCCGATTCCCCAACATCAGTCAATCAGGGCGTAGCTATCAAGATATCAAAGTATAATAGATATAGTAGAACGTGTCTAGCTTACCTCCAAGTCTCTCTGCAAAATGGACAAGACATACTGTCCACGTCTTCCTAGCCACCTGCCAGTCCATATACACTAGCGCCTCTTTGTTTTTTAGACGTATCAACTAGGGATGCTAATTTTGAAAAGAAAAATGTAACCGATAACCAACCCTCGTTAACTGATTATCCACCGTTAACCGACAAGATTAGAGGGTCGCATGCAGCGGTGCGCCAGCTGCAGTGTAGGAGCACAACAGACAACCGAGTCCCCAGTTCACCCGTCCAAGAGGGTTATTGTAGCAGCCACTGTGCTGCGTGTGGTGTCGCTTCAGAATTTAAGTTGATTGAAACTACTAAATAACGCACTTTTTTTCTGCATTGTATTCCTCCAGCAGACAGGTTGTATCAGCGGGTGTAAAGTGTCTTGATCTTCCGTCGCTATGTGTCGCTGTTGCATCCGCTATTATTCTCTTATGTGAAGTAAAGTACGACTTTAACGAAAATAAATTATGAAAATAGTTACAGATTAATTTTCTGTCTATCTACTAATCGACTGTTTCAACTCACGAGTTTATCAATGTCTTACATTAAAGTAAAACATTCCACAAATTGAATTATTCTTCAGCTAATAGACCCGGCGTAGGTAACTTCAGCGGGCGTCCTGGTGGTCTAATGGTTATATATCTATCCAGCTAGGGATCTTTGCTGCATGTTGTAACCCTCTCCCTCTCTCTCCATATTTCCTGTCTGTACCTAAACTGTCACAACCCAAAAGATACACATAACTAAAATATATAGAAATAAAACACCTGAGCAGCCGAAAGCTCCCAAAGATCAAGAATTAACTTCCAGACTCAAAGACTAGAAAACGCTCTCGTAGCTTTTATCTCCAGACATGAAACATGAAACAGTTCTGCGCTCTAAATTAAAACCATGCGTCAGGTTAAACAGCAGGTTAAAGTTAAGACTCTTTTAAGGTCATAAAACTCTCTCAGCACCTAAAAAAACCATGACGGTGCCTGATAACTTATACTGCACACACGGAGTACATGACACCGTCCCATGACAGACAAATCCCAGGTTTGATTCGCTGCAACATCCAACATTTCCTTTGACTCCTAAGTGTCCTTGAGCAAGAAAAATAACGCTACGTGCAGCAAAGTGCAAGACAAAGTGTTTAACCATCACTTCAACTTCAAAAACACCCCGTTTTGTTTCAGGTTGCACCATGAAATCAAAGAAAATAGGACATTGTTTAAGCATTTAATGCAGACTTTCTCTCATCAACCTGCACTTTCAACTGCATTTCCAAGCAGACTTTGAAAAGAAAACATAAAAAAATAAAAGCATAAATATTTTTTGAGTGAGGGTAATCTACTCTCTTTGGTGAGCTGCCCAAATTTAATATAGTTTCTGTGGTTCAACGTCACCAGAGTTGACGGAAATTCATGCCGTCTCCTTTTTTTTTTCCGGTAACGATATATTAGAGCTAAAAGAAAACTGAAATTAAATTAGATTTTCAGTTTAGTTTTTCTTAAAAGGGACTGTATGTAAGTTTTTACATGTATAAATGTTTTCTAATCGTGTGAACAGGTTGTAACCTAACCTAAAAAATGATACCTTCCGCGACTTTCTGGGTTTCCTCTATCAGCCTGTAGACTGCTTTTAATGGGAAGAATGTGGGTCGTTTTTTCCGGGAAAATCTAACGGATGTGAAGTCATGCGCGCTCGTGAGTGCCTTTATTTTTAGCTCCTCTACAGGGCTAACAGTGTGCAATGATAGCTAATGTTTGGTTAGAAATGGAGTCCGCTAACGCCAACAAATGACCAGCCCCCACCACAACTCAGATTCCACACAAACTCCACGGTAGAACAAAAAAAACAACAAAGTAAAAATCTAGTGAAGCCCGTCTTGCAAAACAGGAATGTGATGTCGGGGGGAAAACTAGGATCAACATCGGCCGGGCCGTCGATTCATGGTGGGACCTTTGTTTGGTAAGCTAAAATTACTGCCAAGCATGTGAAATATATAGTAATATTGTGGTTTTAGCTGTCAATCACGTTTAGTCTCGTGTCTGTTGCCTCACTGTTTTGACCAATGCTCGCTCGCATCTATGTAGTGCGAGCACAAGCGCGAGCAACAGGACGCTGACTGTCGTTGACTTAACGGCCACAGGTGTCGCTGTTAACAAGCAATTTCTGATTCCTATATATAGCCCCTTTTAAAGGATATTGTTTTTATTTAGTTTCAGTTTACTAACAATATTTTTCACTGCTTATTTTTGTTTTAGTTTACGATAATAACCCTGGGAAGGAGAAGTCTTCGACACTTTGACACACTGTAAACTAGGGCTGCCCCCTCTTAGTCGATTAGTTGAAAATAAGATTTCTTTTGTCGCTTCAGTAGTTTTTTATGCTTTTTTCTTGTTGGATGACTTATTTCGAAGAAACTTTCTGAGCATATCTCTGGTAAACAAAGATTTAAAGCGGTGCTTTTGTGCGATTCTTTGTGGAGAATCGCAGTTTTACAGAATAAAACGAATCGATTAGTCATATATTAATCGTATGAGGGCTAGACGACTAAGAATTTCTTTGGTCGAGGACAGCGCTACTGTAAACTATTGTATTGTGTTGTGTGATCCAACCTGCCCCTGAAATATGCCTCTCTCTGCTGTCCAATCGTGCCCTCAGGCGTGTGTGTGTGTGTGTGTGTGTGTTTCCAGGTGATTTATAGTGATCTGTGGTGCTCTAAGGTTTCAGCCCACAGAAGTGTGTAATGGGTCTTAAACTGGCCGACACCCGATCGCCACGGATCATCTGCTGCCTGACAGGCATCCACCTCGTCTGAAACACACACACACACACACTTCTCTTACTCTCACACAGTTTTCAAACACAAACATTTTCCTTCTCACACTCACCGTCCTGTTCACACTCAAACACACTCAGTCAGATATATTTAACTGCTTATCTGTGTTGACACGGCAGCATCTGGGCTCCGATATTTGACTTTCTTCTGGCCTTACAAATGAAACCTCAGGTTGGGTTTCCTGTTTCATTTAATCAGTCAACAGAAAAAATAACCCTACTGAATTATCCTCAGAGAGATCACAATCTGATGTTTAATTCTTAGCAAGAACGTGCAGCCCTCAAGCTGTAACGATTCTGTCACTCCTGATGAGAGACTGTAAGACAGCGTGAAGGGCAGGCTGACACTGGAGCTGCAGAGTCACGTCAAGATCGACTTTCTCTACTCAGGAGTTTAATCACTTTCAAATACAGGAAGCTATCAAAAACATCAGGAAGAACCAGACGATTACGATCCAGTTGTTGAACAGCTGCTGGAATTTTGATTGACACAAACACAGCTCAACCAAAAAAGGATAATATTTTCACAGTAGCTTCCTAAACTCTGCAGAACACAGAAAGCCCAGACTGTAGCAGGAATGCTGTCAATACAAGCTGAACCCACTGCCTCCGTGATTACTATGCAAAACATATTCATCATTTAGAGAAATCTGCTGATATGAATCCCTGTTTACACACTAGAAACATGACAGCACGCCATTCAATGTGAACTGAACCTAAAAAGACATGCTGGCACCGACCAGAAATGTTCAATTTTATGCAAACATGCTCTGACGTACAGGAGTAACAACCAATTACTTCAAGTCCCCTCGAATTATGAATAACTGGCCAACCTGTGCTGAGTATGTAAAACACCAGCTACACTCTGAACTACCAACTTCAGGCTCCCACTGAACCGATATGGTACAAGACAAACACTGGAAGATGATTAAAAAAAACATATTGGAACCAGTTCTGTTACTGAAAGCAAGAGTAGACATTTGACAGGTTTGAGACGCCGACAACATTTAACCTGCTGGAGATTTTGTTAGTGCATTCGTGATCAAGCATAACCCTCACACCCCTCCTCTCCTTTAAAGGGATAGTTCGGGGTGTTTTGTAGTGGGGTTGTATGAGGTACTTATCCATAATCAAAGTATTACCTACAGTAGACGACGGTCAGGATTACCAGCACGGAAGCAAAGCAACGTACTGCTGTGGGTAGGGGGTAGCAGCTAAACGTATTTTAGACACCTAAAAAAACAGTTTAAGTGTACGCTATATTTTGAATATTTTCAAAGCTTTACCTCGCCGTCAGACAGCCCTCAAGGCACCGGTAGACCAGCAACTCCTGTGTTCTGTTAGGTAAAATTACTGTTTTTTTCAACGGAGTCTGGTGGCTTTGAAGAGAGCATAGACAACGGCTTCAGTTCCCTGTCGGAAAGGGCTGTGAAAATACTCTAAATATAGCGTATTCTTAAACTGATTTTGTTTTTTTTAGGTGGCTAGATTACGTTTTGCTGCTGCCCCCCGTCCACAGCAGTACATTGCTTTGCTCCCGTGCTGGTACTCCTGACCGTCGTCTACTGTAGGATGGATAAGTAGCTCATAACACCTTTACAAAGAGAACAAAAGCCACTTAAGATCTCAGAAGTTAAAACGAGATAAATTTGAATGGAAATTGAAAAAAAATTGTATGGGGCTTGGTTACGTAAAAGCATTTGAAGAGCATTTAAATTATAAATATTTCAACATGTAGTTTGGACCTACTTAAAATAACTTTTCAACCAAATGTTGCCTGACTAGCTTACTGTAAAGTTGAGTGCATCTAAAGTTACAACTGTACTCAGTGACTGTCTCTGTTCTGTGAAGGTCGGGGGGAGTGTCTGACCTGACTCGTGGTCCCGTATGCAGTAGTCCGGCGAGTCCTCGAAGTACACCAGGTCATTCTTGCTGGGTCGTTTGAAGTGTGCGTGCGCGGCGGTGAACCCAGTGCCGTACTGGTTGACGGCCACCTGAACGGCGCCGTTGTACCTCTTGCGAAGGTGGTCGCCGGTGCGTCTGAAGTCGGCCATGGCGAGCCAGCAGGTGCGGACGCTGCATGACCCGCTGACGCCGTGACATTTACACTCCAGAGTCATGAAGCGCCTCACCGCCTGGCGAGGAGAGAACAGGAGGTAAGTTTCAGATAAGATTGTTATTATATTATACATTATACAGTATATATTAAACTGTAGTGAGGAACTGTAACATAAAATAGACCAAAAGGAACAACAGCAGTCACTCATGCTGACTATATAATGAAAATTAGGGCCGTTATTAACGATTATTTTCATTGTCGATAAATCTGTTGATTATTTTCTGGATTGATTTATTAGTTGTTTGGTCTATAAAATGTCAGAAAATGGTGAAAAAATGACGATCAGTGTTTCTCAAAGCCCAAGATGACGTCCTCAAATGTCTTGTTTTGTCCACAACTCAAAAATATTCAGTTTACTGTCATAGAGGAGGAAAGAAACCAGAAAATATTCACATTTAAGAAGCTGGAATCAGAGAATTTTGACTTTTGCCCGACTAACAAAATCGTTGACGAAAAATGAAAAATGTAATATAGTGGCTTAGTTTTTTGTATAAAGATTGGTTTATAAGGGTGATACCAATACTTAATATTTAAATCTGACCTTTTTATTACCAAATTTCCAGTGTTTCTCCCAGAATCCAATCAGGATGTACATCTTTAAATCTGTCATCTCCCAGCCTGGTTAAGAGTTGAATTATGTTAGGTGAGAAGACGTAATATTTAACATTTTTATTATTCTGTAATAACAACACATCTGCAAAGAATGTGTTGTTTAGAAATAAAGACTGCAGATTAATTTTTTATTTGTGCTCTAAAGAGTGAATATTTTGGGTTCTAACAGCTCTTGAACTGCACACGTACGTACAGTATGTATACGGATTGGAGAGAGTTTTAAATTAATATTAATGTAAATGAGACTAAAGGATTTCTCTTTTTTCCCTCCCAATATGCAGATTTAAAGATACATTTGACGATGACATCTGAAGATCATCTGCAGGTAAGAATACATTTTGAATACAGAAAAAGCAACTGATTGTTTCAAGGGTTTTCATACTTTTGTTTTCTACTTTTGTGTCTGTTTTAGGTTCTAGCAAAAATCCTACAGTCGTTAAACTATTGGAAAACATACTGCCGTACTTTTAACCTTTTTTTTCCCTGTGAACATTCTTGTACAACTCAGGATTTTAACAGTTAATAATCAGCAATAAAAGCAATAAAATCTCCAAAACAAATTTGGTCGATTGAATCCTTTAAAGGTGCAGTGTGTAGGATCTGGCAGCATCTAGCTGTGAGGTTGCAGATTGCCACCAAGTGAAACTTCTGCCGTGTGCCAAGCGTGTAGGAAAACTACGGTGGCCGACGCAAAAATGTGAATGTCCCTCTCTAGAGCTGGTGTTTGGTTTGTACGTTCTGGGCTACTGTAGAAACATGGCGGCCAGCTCCATGAAGAGGACCCGCTCCCTATGTAGATATAAACGGCTCATTCTAAGGTAGCGAAAACACAACGATTCTTATTTTCAAACATACTTATTAATATTATATCCCCCTCAACGTTACACACTGTTCCTTTAAGTAATTCCTACAGATGATCAGTGCCTCCTCACCTTCCTGCCGGCTCGGTTGTTGTGCAAGTTCATGAGCGCCCGGGCGTCCCTCTCCTTCCTCTCCTTGGCGTCCACAAAGCCCTGGCTGAAGCGCATGGCGTGCTCCACGTGGTCACTGCAGCCGCCCCAGTCAAAAGAGCCCTTGGCGTCCTGCGACGAGCCCTTCTTTGTGGGATCGCAGGAGCAGGAGTCCAGCTCGCCTTGGCTGCAGGCGCGCGCCAACGTGTAGACCACGCCGGCCGAGGAGATGGCGTACATGAAGGCGACCTCGCGGCTGCCTGGAGGGGGAGAGGATGAAACGTCTTAAAGAAGGAAGCACACATCTGGTACAAAAGGCAAGTCTACTCTAGATTTTCATGTCATGTGTCGTTTCATGCTAATTTAATCTAGTCCAAGTCAGAGCTCGAGTCTTGAGTTTTGGCAGAAGACAAACTCTAGTCCAAGTCTCAAGTGTAAAAACACAGATCGGCACCAGAGCCATGCTGCTAGCGTGGCTAAAAAATACAGAGCTACACACAATATTCTTTGTCCAAATACTGAAAGTTCAGGATAAAATCAAAGATACGCTTCTCTACATCATTGAACTCCACTGATGTGAGATGCAAATCAAACACAAGAGTTTGATCTTTTTTTTTTATCTGTTATAGATCTGGCATTTCCCAATACAGGCTGGCTGACAACAGCAACATTAATCTGTGATGACAAACAGAGAGAACCTTCAACATGTTTGGCCACCGCCACTGCTGCTACCTGTATGACCCGTGTTTGTTGTTGCCTGCTGGAAGCTTTTATTTCCTGTGAGGCATGACATAAAAACGCTTCATCTACCTCCAAGATGGATAAACAGCGAACGTTTACCAGCAATACCCTGACGGGGAAATCTTATCTCCCTTCACATGTAACTGATGAGAGATCTGAGAGAGATCAAAGGCTGAGGCAGAGAAAGTGTGTCTAACCTCTGCTACAACATCATGACATGCAAGTGGATTTATGATGATGTTTAGAGCTGCAACTAATGATTATTGATTTTCATTGGCGATAAAGGGATCTTTCTTTAATTCATAAATTGTTTTAGCTATACAAAAAAAAAGATGTTGAAACTCAAGGTATCGTATCAGCACTAGTATTAAAAAAAACACAACACACACATATACAGTGATCTCAGTGTCCAGTCCAGCAACTAAGTTGAGCGTGTCTAACGAGGTTAATGAGGAGAACGCTGAGAGAACACGACACCACAGAGGAAAAAACTCCTGTGTAATTGTTTGAAATTAGCCCACTGACATTGACAATAAGGAGCTTCTGACGGGGCCTCGATGTGCCGTGATAATGCTGTGTGACACGGCCGGGGCCCGGCTGGGAGGTCCGAATACCACACGGCTGATTAGAGGCCCCCGGACATGAAACGGACTAAGTCGAAGGATCCGCCTCGCGGGTTAAATCTCAGGGCATGGGAGAGGAACATCAGACCGCCGCGTCCTGATGATCCTCCACCGGCAATAAAAAAAAGATTATGACTTGTTATAACACGTCCTCACAGGAGATACAGACCGACTCTCTCGCTGCTGAGACGCACAGTGACGCGTCTGATTTGATGGGATGCTTCTGTCCAGATCTGTCACAGGCTTAATACTCGTTAATCATTTTAAATCCTTGACGCTACTAACTCATTACTGCCTGGGAGGAGTCATTTGTCACACTCTTCATAACATTTATTTTCCACTACACCCTGTGTCTTCTCCTGACTTTGAAAAAAACCTAAATAAATCAAGTGTCTTCTTCTGCAAGTGATCAGAGAAGATAAACAGTGCTAATGACCCAACGTGGATCTTGAAAGTGGTGGGATTACTGTTATTTGGAAAAAAGTCTAAATGTCCACCATTTCTCATCTGAACGAGCTGAGTGGAGAGTGATCAGCTAACTGAGACGGTAGCTGAAGTGGATCTAACGTAAACATCATTATGATGAATCTGAATCAGACTGATACGAATATAAACTTTTTTTAAATTAGTTATTGATGCCACTGACACTGAAATAATCAAGTGTGTAAACCTGCAACTAATTATTGTCATTATCTAAAAAAATATGTGGATTATTTTTTTTTCATTTATAAAATAATGAAAAATGACCCTGACAGTTTCCCAAAGTGCGACCAACAATCCAAAACCTAAAAGACATTAAATACAAATAAAGAAACATTCAAGGAGTTGGAACCGGCAAGTGTTTTTAATGGTATTTCAGCTCACCGAATTGCGTATGAATGACACGGTAATTTGTAAGTAATTTTGCGTGCAATAATAACGCCTTCGTTGCTTTCGGCGTGTCATGTGTACGCCATGTAGTCTACTGACTGCAATGCAAACGCATCCGTGTGTATATGCTACGCTCAGAGCTAGTGACGTAGAATAAATCGTGGTGGGATGGGAGGTGGATAGGTCCAACAAACACAGGACTTTTAACCAGGAGACCGATGTGTTATTATGTTGACGTGATGTTTGTGACGTGTTTTCCGTACTTATGTTACATTGTTTTATGTATGTATTTTACTTAGTTTAAGTACTTATTTTAAGCTCAACCATGTTTTTTACTAAACCTAACTGAGTGGTTTTGTTGCCTAAACCTAACTGCGACTGTCTCACGGTAACAACCTGGCATTAAATGACACGCAAAGAGACTAAAATGCGTTATCATGTCCTTAAAATGTTGTGCTATTTAAACATCTTCCAAGAGATCATGTTGGGTATTTATAGTTTTGCTTGATAAATGTCTTGCTTGCACGATAAATCAATTATCAAAACTGTTGCAGATTCTGATAAATCAGGTAAATAATAATTAAAAAAAATTAAAGAAAGAAATGATATAGTACTTTATATAGTAAAATATATATAGTACAAGCTTTGATAGTTCGACTGCAACTGCAAATCTGTTTCCTTTGTTTCAGATGAGCGCTCTTCAACTGCAGCTGCTATTAAATCTGACAATATCCCATCTGTAATATCTATAATCTATAATATCTGACAAGTCAGTTTAGCATTTAATAAAAATGAATCCAGTATTTCACTGGACGTTTAACCAAATAGAGAAATACTGTATGTTTTGCTTGATGTACTATTATGAGATACAAATACTTCAAAAGTGTTGCACTCGGTGGCTATTCTGCTCAAAATTAGTAACATAAGTCACAATTGTGGAACATAACTAAGAAGAACAAAAGATAAAAAAGGATTCTTCCATTGGTAAATCTTTTCTGCATTCCAGAAGTCATAATATTACTACAACACTAAGTACTGAGTCGCATGTTAGCCCCCAACACAAGAACAGACTGACGGAGAAACCAGTCGGCTGCACTGACGACGTGATAAATGTACAATTGTAAAGTGAGACGAGTGCTGGAATGCGATCCAACCTCTGTGGAGAAAAAAAAAAGAAGAACATATCTGCAAGGGAACTATCAGTTTCCCAGAAAGCCTCAGTGTTGCTGTAAATCAATACTTTGAAAAACCAACCGATTGTTTAGATTTGTCAGTGTTAAGTTTAAAAGGCAACAAGTTTGTTACTGCAAACAGATCGGTGGGCTGTAACACGCATGGTCACGCAGGGATTCAATTCCAAAAAGGTGCCAGCAGCCCACAATGACCTGGAAACACAAACCAGCAGATACTGTTGCAGGAAATCCAGTCACTGACTTTCTACTCTTAGTCGTGCAGCGTTTAAGGCACCTGACGGCCCCTGAAGTCATCAGATCAGGAATATGATGCTTTATGTACGTACTGAAGGGGTGCAGGAGTGAGCATAATAAAGCTAAAATTATACTGATAGATACTGATTATACTGATGCGATAATCACATGTTAAGAATAGAGCTGTCCTCAACCAAAGAAAGTCTTAAGGCTGGCCCGCACTAAACGATTTTTCAAATCTTAACAGATGTTGAAGATGTGAGAGACGCCACACATAACGACATGTTATGTTCAATTTAACAGTTTTGTTCCTATAGTGTGTGGAGAGCAATTATTTGGCCAAAACAGCACATCATACACTAACAGATTCATTCATGAACAACAAGAGGCCCGACTCAGAAATATCGCAAAAACTCAAACATGACAGTAGAGTAAACAAACATGGCAGACGACGGGCAGGAAGAATTAGCGATGAGAGTCTTTACTTTGTACTGAAATTCACAAAGGATGAATGGATAAAGTCATGGAGACACAGTAAATAAACACTTGTGTTGTTGCCACAAATCAACAAGTTGCTCCTCCATTTCGGAGCTCCATCTTACTACTACTTTATGCTTCACGTTTAGCATTAGCTCATGCATTAGCCACGGCCGCCATGACGGCAGTGGTTGTCCTTCCTTCTTCAGTCAGCTTGGTTCTCAGTTTGTTATCGTTCTTTCCCACGTGACTGAGTCATCGGCTGTCCTCGGGGTTCACCACACACAACAGGATATCCAACCGTAAATATTGAACATGTTTAATATTTACGCAGCCAGGATGGACTTCCGAGCGATTCTCGTGTAGTGTGTACCCAGCGTTAGTCGACTAATCGATTAGTTGATTTAATCAACAGATCTGTAAACTGAGTTTTTCCACGAAGAATCTCACAAAAGCACCACTTTAAATCTTGTGTTTACCAGAATTGCACTCATAAGTTTCTTGGAAATAAGTCATTCAGCATGAAAAAAGCATAACAAATTACAAATCAACTAAAGAAATCAAAATGGGCGATTAGTCGACTAATCGACTAGGAAGTGGCAGCCCTAGTTAAGAAGTTATGCTCATGACACTGAGCCAAATGATTGTTAGTGTTTTCCTACAACAACATCTTATAATCTTCAAATAAAGCTTCAGTTTTGACAAAATTTTATCATACATTTAGAGATGAATTTTCCAACAATAAGACTAGATGAGCGACAAGAACGGATCATTTTATAGACTTAATTTACTGTAACTTTCATCTGATGTCTTCAGACGTAATTCATGGATACATGAGGCAGGTATTTAAGATGGACATGAAGTAAACTATAACAGCTTACAGGAAAAATAAATCTTGGATGATGTGAATCCCTATTTAAATCCCTCCAACCTGTTTAAACGTTTATTTCTCTCTAGCCTGTCCCACTGAGGCTCAGTGATTTGCTCAAGGACACTTCAGCAGGCAGGACATGGAGGTTCAATTTCAGATCCTCTAGATTAACAACACAACAGTCTCTCCCTGCAGCCCAAAATTTTCCATAATAATTATTTTTTTTAATTTGACTTTTTTAGGCTAAAGTAATTTAAGTGTCGTCCTCCACTCACTGCGTAGCAGCAGGCGTCCAAACAGGTTGTGGTCCCTGGCTGTGGTGTTGCAGTTCCAGCGGTGGTTGCGGAATTGGTGCTGGCACTCGGAGATCCAGTCCTTCATCCCGGCCCCGATGGCCTGCATCACTTTGGGGTGCTGGCGGCACAGCTGGCGCTGCTTGTTCACCAGACCGGGGATGTTGTCGCACATCACCTGGGAGCCCAGGGTGCCCATGTACCTGCACAGCAGAGGAGCAGACAGATGAGAGAGCCAGAACAGTACATTGTGGAAGGGAAAGGTGTAAAATGAAAAAAAAAAATTGTGCAAAAACATCTGGACAGAGGGATGAAAGACTAGTAAAAAAAAATGTGGACACTGAGTTCTCTCAATTATCTAAAAGACAGTTGAACCTTTTCCATCAACACAAGTGCAAATAACTCTATATGTGTGCACATCCAGGTATAGCTGCAGGATAGAAGAGACATTAATTAAAGCTTTGTAGGGAAGTCAGACAGTTTATTTCTGCAGAAATAGAAAAGGAGAGAACAAGATAATGAAATAAAGCAAGTGTCTTTCTTGAGCAACTTGTGTTGAAATCACTCCCGAACAAGTCCACACTCCCATGTACCTGCAGAACAAGGTGATGAAAGACGTGCAGGGAATTTGAACACTTGCAGGCTGCATGCAGGGATTTCCCCTCAACCATTAAAGAAAAGAGACCAGAACAGCAAGAGGAAAATGAAATTAAGGGAAAATTATCTGTCAAAACAGCCTCTCAGTATCACCGACGGTGTCAAGTTTGGACTTTTGGAAACAGAACCTTTGCCAGAAAGCGAAAGACAGCAAATAAAGAGAAATTAAATTATATCAAATCACTTTATCCTGTAAACTTATCTGTCAAAATATTCAGTCTTCAACTTCAGTATTTGAAAAAAAAAAAAATGTTATGAAAACCATTTTAGTAACTCAATCTCTCACTCAATTAAGACATTTAGACCTACATATTTAAAAAAGATATATATAATCAAACAGAGGAGGGAAACAATTATGGAGATGATTACACACAAATCACAAATTTACTGAAGACAGATTCATTAGTTAAAACGTGCACAGTAAAACAAGTTTGCTTTTGCAATTGCATTTAAATGAAGATGTAAAAACACAATGCTCTGTACGTACCACCAGGATGCATCGACCTCGGCCGTCAGCCAGCAGATTGCTACAGATAAATAAAAACATATTCCACTTGGCAATAAGTTCATATTAACCAAACTTCGGTCCTTTATGGATCTGGACGGAGCATTTCCTCAGGTGAAAGAAAAACTATTAAGAGAACTTGTTGAATCTCAAAAAAAATCAAGCTTGGATTAAAGAATATATCATCACAGGACAGTCGGAGGAGGAGGACGGAGACGGAGACGCAGGTTTGCGCGTAAAAGCCATGACCGGCTCGGGTTGTGCGCGGTGGCCAAAGAGCTTCTGAGGAGGAGGGAAAAAAAAAAAAAAAAAAGTAAAGAGCGACTGTCTGATAGTCCAGCAAATATTTTCAGTGGCGATGATGAGCTATCAGGTTTAAATTGCTTTACACAAAGGGGTGGGCAGAGTCCCGTCTCAGGAATGAGGTGAAGAAATGAGATGTCTGAGAGTATCTGTTCAGGCTGGTTTGACACCAGACAGGTTTGGCCCGCGTCCAGACCTGGAGCTCTGCAGCTCGGAGATGAGATGTGGTCCACCAGGCTGATGGGCTCTTCACTCAGACTGCACCGACGCGTTCAGGGACGGAGAGGAGGGGTGGTGGTGGTGGTGGGAGGGGGGGGGGGGGAGGATTCATCCAGCACACTCAGACAATGTCAGTCAGCAGAAAAGCGCACAAACCAGCTTAGATGGTGACAGAATGGAGCAGATAATAGAGATAGATCGGGGGTTTTTGTGGTGCATGGAAATCCGGGAAAAATGACTTTTACGCATGAATTATGTCCTGGGTTCCATATATTTTGCGCACAAGACTTTTAAAGGGACTGTTTGTAACTTTCAGAAATGCTTGTTAACAGCGACACCTTTGGCCGTTAAAGGGACTGTTTGTAACTTTTTACACGTATAAATCTACCGGGTCGGGATCCCATGCGCTCGCGTGTGGCTGGAGTCTGTTCTCCGCTGCCTGCTTGCCTTCACTCACACACCGCGCGCGTTCTCGCTGTCTCGCTCCACCTCTACACGTGCATGCGCGCACACTACACACTGCAGAAGACTTCGTAGCTCTGAGAATATCTAGTGAATGCACAGTGGAAGTTTGTGCAGAAATAACTGCTCCAGACCAACAGAGGTTTTCCGTGTCTGGTGAAGTGACGGGGCTCCGCAGCGAGTAACGAGTCGTGCGCGAAAATGCGAGCGGTGTCTGAGTGAAGGCAAGCAGGCAGCGGAGCAGAGTACAGCAGAGACTCCGGTCCTGGAGACCAAAGCTACGGTCTCCCTTGTGTCTTCTGGCCGTGGTCGGGGGGCTGGAGCAGGAAGCGTTGACACTGTTTTGCAAGACAAGCTTCACTAGATATAACTTTGTGGTTTTGGTGCTTCCGTGTAGTTTGTGTTGGAATGGTCTGAACAGCGTAGCCAGCGTAGCCAGCGTAGCGCATGGGAAACCGACCCGGTAGATTTATACGTGTAAAAAGTTACAAACAGTCCCTTTAATTTTCAGGAGTTATGGTGGTATTTTATTTCGTGATATGATGAATAATTAGACATCAAACTATACACCCGCGTTACATAACGACCCAAATACAGTTTGTGTGCATTCATTTATCCTATTTCTTATATATTCGGTCACTTTTCTGCTCATTAAGGCCTAAAAAGAAACTCCCCATTGCCATGCACAACTGACGCACATGTGCCAAATATTTCTGATCCCCAAAACATGACGCATAGTTATTTTACAGCCTTATACAAACCATCACTCAGTTCAACTAATAACTCAGGAATGATGGTTTGAAAAAAGAAAAAAAGAAAAAAGGGAGAAGAGAAATTACGCACCGATTCTCCCAAAGCAGCACCTAAAGGTGATGTGTCCATTTCAATTGGATTATCTATCACAGTCTTTTTGAAGTCTCTTGGGGAAATCTGTACCACTGTCACACGGTATTTCCTCCATCTTTGATCTGGCCCGGGTGGATCTGGAGAGTCCAGGAGACCCTGACCAGATGAGATTAATGGCCAAATTGGATTTTTTCCCCCCATGATCCCCGTGGAAGAAAACCATAAAACAACAAGGAGATTTAGAGCACGCTCTCTCTCTCTGCTCTTCTCAGCCCGTTGAACTTTGTTGTTGCAGCAGCGTTAGCTGTAATAAGTCTGTAATAGGAATCAAACTTAATTGGAGTAATTTGATCTGCACCAAATCGTATTATGGCTGGTCACTGGTTTCATGAAGAGAAAGACAATTTAACATCACCAATAGCCTGAAGAGACAAACTCTAATTTACCTGGATAAAGTTTGTGAAAGATGCAAAATAAAGTATGAAACACCTGAGCTAAATCCACTCAAAGGGTTGAGCTGACAACTCACAAATAAGACTAACAATTATCTGAGTTTCTATTTCTGGATTTAAAAACGTTCCCCCAACTGAATTTGAACTTTTTTGGGTGGTAGCTAAAATGATTATTGGTAGGGGTCACAGCACTCAGATTTCAAAATTTGGATTAAAAAGGAGGAAAAAACAATTCAGTTCAACATTTTTGGAAATACACTTATTGGATTCCTTTTCCAGAGTTAGATGAGCAGATCGATGTCACTCTTATGGAGGACGGAACCTGCCAAAATAAAAAATAAATAAATAAATTGCTCAATAAATAAATGTCATTAAATGTAGCAAGAATGAAGAAATAAAAAAATACAAAAACAAATAAAAAAAAGTAAAATACAATAATAAATCAATACATTAAAAATAAATAAAAAAGGGAAAATTAAACAGACGTACTAATTAAATAAATAAGGGAAGAGAAAGAAGCAAATTAAAACAGAAATATAAATTTGTGTCATATTTTATAAATTAGTTAAGGCCTACATTTATTTATTTATCGAGTTAATTATTTATTCATTCATTCATTTTATGATTTATTTTTTTTAATTTTGGCAGGTTCCATCCTCCATACACTCTCATGTCTGTGACTTTGAAGGGACAGTGTGTAGGATTTAGTGGCATCTAGTTGTGAGGTTGCAGATTGCAACCAACTGAATACTCCTCCGCTCACCCTCCCTTTCCACAACTAGGCGATCAAATGTGATTAATGAAAACATGTGGTCTCTCTCTCAAAGACAGTTGTCCACATGAAACTAACATGACATGAGATATGAATTCCCCCCTTCCCTCTGACAGACTTCGTAGCTCTCTTACAGTCCAACAGCTTGCTAGGTAGCTAGCCCTACCACATTTACTGGCATCAAAACAGGAAGGAAGTGGTAAAGTAGTAAAGCTGTGCTAACAGTGAAAACAACGGCAAAAGTGCTGACAAAGATAACGGTGTTAACACTGGGGGGAACTGAAGGGTGGGTGCTACGCTTCCGCGAAGGTGCCATCGGTCGGGACGGCATTCTCAGCTGTAAACGCCGTATGAGAGCAGTGCAGAGTGGCGGCTGTGAGCTAGCCAGTGGGGCAAGCTCACATTCACGAACATGCACTAGACTTCATTCTCTGCTCAGGTAGACATTACTCCTCTATATCTTTACATAGACAATAGTAGTTTGCTGCTACATTAATAACAAATGTATTTTTAAAATGCTTCATAATTAGATCAGGATCAGAGTTTACATTTTAGTTCTTTTTTCTTTTTTTCAGGCACTGAAAACAAAAACAACATCCTGATTTTGATCTTAATTTATGCAAGAAATTGTTCCTCATAAGAAACTTTAATTTTCACTGAAACGCTTAAAACATAAAAGAATTCAGAACTAAACTCAACGACAAGACAGAACAAAGTGTAAAACAAAAAGTGTTCTAGCAGCAAAAATAAAAAAAAGTCTTGTCAAACACTGTCCTAAAACATATCAATCCTTCTATAATCCAATTTATCACCTACCGTCATCAAAAAAACAAAATATTCTGATGAGCTCATTAACTAACTGATTAACACAACTGTTGTTTAACACACATCCCTGTTCATCTGCAGGGAAACCTTCCCACTGGCAGCTTTGTAGAGGAGCAAGAGGAAGGTGGCTCCGAGCGTGCAACTCAGTGCAACTCTGGTCAGGAACCGCATCCTCCGGTTACCGTGGGAACCAGGTTGAGGAAGCTGACAGCAATCTCCGGCCTCGTCCATCTGGAGGGATGAGGAGGAGAGGTTTGCATGAGAAACCCACCAAATTCTGTGGTTAGAGCAACGTGACCTCATGCAGGAAGTAGCAGGGTCATTTAACCTAATCCAGTCTGGATTATGACAAGTTTACTGGTCAGTTAAACCTCGACTGGGTGGGAAATATCAGCACAGTGAATACTAGACGGGAATCAAACAGAGAGACCAACTCATTTTGAGGGTGAGGGCATGTCTGGCCCCATCGCACCACCACCACCACCACAGCGTGACTCGCAAAACCTGACTCACCAAAACTTCCTGTGCCAAATCCTCAAGGATTCATCAACCAAGTGGAGAGGTCAGGTCTTGGTCACGGTCAAGTCACGGAGGAATAATGCTGTTCATAAACTCCCAAGTCAGCGGGTAACACAGTGTCGCACCGAGTCTCTGTCATGTGAGAAAGTTTGAAGATAAAACAAAAACGTTCAGCTTTCTTCCAGTAAATAGGAAATGGGTACTCGCGGTTTGGCAATCAACCCAGATTTCTATCACCGATCACCAACAAGGATATTCTTGTAGTAAATGCTGGGAACGTGTTATTCCCACACGACATGAATGAAAAAAAATGCATGCACTAAACATTCAAAGCACCCAAACATTTATCGTACCGATGATCGGCTCATCTGTGTGATGCTGTCAAATGTGCATTAGCATGTTGGATGTGTTTCCATTCACATATTCTACAGTGGTGGGGCAACACCGACACACCGTCCTCGTCTTATACACAACTTTCTCTCTGTTACTGTTGTGGCTTACCGGGAACCCGCAGCAGTGGTTGCGTTAGACTTTCTCATTGTAAAAATTCTGTCATAACCTATTATTGCCCTATTATTTGCTTTGGTCCCTCAGCGAAAACTCAACCAGAGAGGCCAGACACACAGCGATCGACCGTTAAAGATCAAAGTAAGCGCTCTACAGATATTGACCGTCATCTTTTCTTGTAATCGGTAACGCCGGCGTGATCACAAGTTTATTAACCGATGGGAAAATTCCCTCACCGTGACATCCCTACTCGGTATCACTCATTTATCAAAATCAACACTAGATGGCAGTAACAAGCAGCATCCCCATTCACACGACTGGTTCTGGTTTAGATGTCACTCGTTAACTTGTTTCTCTTTAGTGCAAGAAGAAATAGTCTTCACAGCGGTACCAAAATCCACCACAGTGAGTGTCACAGCTTATGTAGTGAGAGCTCCAGTGAGTGTGCGTGTGTGTGTGTGTGTGTGTGTGTGTGTGTGTGTGTGTGTGTGTGTGTGTGTGTTCCATAGATAAGATTGGATTGTGTGTGTGTTTATGGTCCCGGGCTGTGAGCCAGTGTGTCCAAATGGGCTCCACTGGCCGTCAGATTCTTGTCTGACACAACCGAGGAACCCCCCCCCTCCCCAACTAACGCTATCACCACACACACACACACACACACACACACACACACACACACACAAATATCTACCTACACTATCAACACACTCACACACCTCCATCTGCTGCTAACCCACCTCCTTTGCTCACCCAGTACGTACCCCCGCCTCTCCGTTTCTCCCCTCTTAAACTCCCTCACCCCGCCAACCTGCGTCCTCTCCTCGCTTCCCTCCGCCCCCCCCCCCCCCCCCCCCACCCTCGCCTTCCCATCGGCCCCCTCATCCCTCCGCCTCATCGTCTGTGTGCTGACAGGTCGATGTCACAGCGGTGCTGACTTATGGGCTGTGAGGATTCTGCCCTGTCAGGAACGACTCTCTCCTCTTGGAATACAAATGCAAACACACACTGACACACACACACACACACACACACACACACACACACACACACAGACACACACACACACACACACACTGACACACACACACACACACACACACACACACACACACACACACACACACACACACACACAGTCAGGTGCACACATGCAAGCACTCCCGCACATACCTGTTGGAGCTCGCCAGAATTCATATAGAGCAACATCTAACACACACACTATGTTCTGTTCCTGTTGCTTTTAATCCTCAGTCGTAAGAGGAAAGCTGTCAGACTAACCGAGTGAGAAAAGAATTTAGATTGACTCGCATTAAGTATGAATGAATTTGAGCCCGAATTATATTATCAGCAGGGAAAATACGATCAGTTTATCACAGATATATCAGTATCAATGTTGACAGATTAGGGCTGAACGAAAAAATATAATTGCGATTATTTTGACTGATATTGCTATAGCGATATGATTTGTGATATTAGAGGGAATTATTTTTTACATAATTATTCTCATTTTCATTGAAAAACAAAAACATGTTTTCTTAAGTCTGTAGAATATGATGTGTAGGCCAGGACGTCTCTGCAGCACCACAATATTTAATTTAAAATGGTATTTTGATACATTTGGCCTTTAACAAATATTGCGACTCCTGAGATTTGTAAATTGCAGTAGACCATATGGTGATTTCGATAACATTTCGATTAGTTGTGCAGCCCTATAACAGATGCAAAAATGTGCTAGCAATATAAATATTTTACAAGCTGTATTGTATTGTACAGAACGAGCGGTGTTGCTGCTTGCAGCTTTCTCGAGAACCCCTCATCCAAACAAACTTCACACTCAACAGCACTGTGCCCTCATTGGGTACTTAGCGACACACCTGCCATGACATAGTCACATCCCCTAGCAATGCTAGAGTATATGCGTCATTTGTTATCAGATAGCTATTTGGGACCAGGCTATTTCCAGGAACGAAAGCGTTAATTCCAAAAGTTAAATCGCTAATGTTTGAGTTTGCTTCAATGTAACATCTCCGATCTAGTTTAGAATATTTTCACCACTTCATCTTGCCGTCAGACAGCCCTTTTCTTCTCCTTTCCGACAGGGAACTGAACTTAAAGTGAAACTTATCTATGCTCTCTCCAAAGCCATCAGACTTTGTTGACAATAATTGATAGATAAGTTTCACTTTCAGTTCTGTCACCTGTTGGAAAATATTCTAAATATAGCGTACACTTGAACTGAAATTGATTTTTTTTAGGTGGCTAGAATACGTTTAGCTGCTAACTCCGTTCACAGCAGTACATTGCTTTCCTCCCGTGCTGGTACTCCTGTCTGTTTCTCTAAACTGGGGGCGTGCCGACCGTCATCTACTGTAGGTAATACACTGACTATGGATAGGTACCTCATACAACCCCACTTTAAAACACCCAAACTATCCCTTTAAGTACAATAAAATTACAGATATTAGTTTAAAAATTAAGAAAAGTAGCATTAGTATGAGCTCAGCAATGTATGTACAGTATATGTGTGTGTGTGTGTGTATGTGTGTGTGTGTGTTGACCTGGCATAGCAGATTGCGAAGGCAGGTGACTTCCTTCTGCAGGTCTTTGGTCTGGACCACCAGCTGGTTGCAGACGGCCTGGGCCTCCCTCTTCGGGTCCAGTGAGAAGACCAGCTACATGGAGGACCAGAGAGACGGAGACCGAGTACTAGTTTATAAATATAGCTGGATGGCAGGCGACATAGATGGAGGAAGTAACAAAGACACCAGCTGACAGATGATGCACTCATATATAAGGCACCTGGCCTCATCCCACTCAGGTGACAGGAAGGGACACTGGACAGCCTTAAATGAGCAGAAAATATGCAATTGAATATGGTTTATTTTAGATTATCAGTTATGGTTTTTATTCCTACTTTACACATTACGTGCCCCCTGAAACAGTATAGCTGTATTACATCGACATGCCTTCATTGTAAGCTCCTTAATTCAAGATTTTATATAAAGTAACACATATTTCTTCTTTTCTTTCTTTTGCCAAAATGTCAGCAAGCCAGCACGAACTGGCAGCCAGTGCGTCGACACCTGACTGGAAACCCCTAAACGAGTGCACCACTACAGACAGACGACACGTACCTGAGAGGCTTGGCGGGGAAAACGGCCGATGACGTCCTGAATCGTCTCCGTCAGGTAACAGCACTGCTGCCTCACACTTAACAGGAAGTTATGCAGATCCTCACTCCTGCAAAACATCAGCAACTTAGAGAAGGTCCGATTAAAACATACAAGAACAAATTAAATACATTTATATATATATATATATGTTTTTAAGAAAATATTTGCACGCCTACAATTTTCCTGTATCATCATATACTCTATGTAAATGTGCATTTATGTAGTGCTGACGATTAATCGCTTAGCTGCTCAACAGAAAATGAATCAACCAGTTTGATAATTGATTAATCATTTAAGGCATTTTAAGGGGGAAAAAAAGCCAAACCTTTTCTTGGTACAGCTTTTCAAATGAAAAGATTTGCAGCTTTTTATGATTTATATCACTGTAAACAGAGCATCTCTGGGTTTTAAGACTGATGGTTTGGGCAAAACAATTCATTTGAAGGTGTCACCTTGGGCTCTGAGGACTAGTGGTGGGTATTTTTCACAATTTCCTGACATCTTAATACTAAACCACTGACAGATTAATCATAAAAGACACAGATTAAATGACAATGGATATCATCATTAGTTGCAGCACAAAATGTCTGTTAAAGGACCAGTGTGTAACATCTGGCGGCATCTAGCGGTGAAGTTGCAGATTGCGAGTGCCAAGCATGTAGAACAATTACGGTGGCCAACGTGAAAACGCAAATGGCCCTCTCCAGAGCTGTTGTAAGAGTAGCGTAGGTCATTCGGAGAATAGAAGTGCCAGTGTGTAGAGTGAGTGTGTATGTGGGAAGTGAGTGGTGACGCAAGAGAGAGAGAGAGAGCGGTGGCAAATGTGTGATGTGAGCGAACAAGTGAGCAGAAGACCGAGTTAGTTTAATTTTGAGAATATCAAGTGGACAGTTGCTGCAGCTCCTCAAGACCAACAGAGGTCTCCTGTGTCTTTGTTTCCCGGCGGCTGATTGGAGTGACGAGGGTTAACTCCGCGAGTAACGTTATCGACTCTGGCCCAAGCAGGCGAGCCCGTTCTGGACTACTATAGAAAAATGGCAGCCAGCTCTGTGAGGAGGACCCGCTTCCTATGTAGATATAAACGGCTCATTCTAAAGTAACAAAAACAAAAACGATTCTTATTTTCAGGCGATTATACACAAAAAAAAACATAAACTAAACTAAACTTAAACTTTCTCATGAATGCTTGAATGCAACTGCAATTCAGTAATTAGTTTTTCAAATTATGCTTCAAATGCCCAATCTCAGTCTGCTGAATACACTGTAATTTACTTAACTGACTAAAGGTGACGAGGCACATGAATGCGATGCATTGCTCATCACAAGTCAGATAAGCTGTTTCAGGCATACAGATAATACTGTTGTTAAAGCTGAGGTCAGTAGGTTTACCCTCTTTTAGTTAGCGCTAAGAAGATGTCCACATACAAAAACAAGGCAAGGCCTGCTGAAGATGCCCAACAATGACAGGGCAGACAGATTGATAGTTTGGACCAAACTTGATGTTAACATTCTCCATGCATTTTCCTAGAGACCACCTCACCAAACTATAGAAAGCTGAGCAGGTGGCCAAGCCCTCTCCCCACCTCCTCCCCATGCTGTCATCCCTCCCTGAAAACATCCACCCTAAATGATAGTTATTTATATTCATCAACCTCTCTTCCCATCCCCTGGTCCTGTGGGATATTGATAGCTCTTATCTTAATGGTACATTTCCCTTGGTGAAGGGACTGGGCAGCCAGCCGTCCCGGCCCTCCTCACACTCTGTCAGAGGGGCGAGTAAACACTGTCAGTCAGCCTGAGCTGCACCCTCACCTCCCTTCTCCCTGCTGTTAGTTTATCTAGGCAGCAGAGAGTGATGATGGGCCCCTGGTGGGAAGATTGTTGAAGGGATTGTAGATGCAAAGGACGTTATGTTATATGTGAGAATGCTGATAGAAGATGTGCCACTTTTATCCAGAGAAATACCTGCTCTTTCCCAGCAGCAAGTGCCTTGCTCAATGGTAGCTGCTGAGAGGAGAGTGATGCACATTTACTTTCACTGCACACATTTTCTCTGGCAGATTCAGACCAGCGATATTTCAGTCATGTCACTTCTCCAACTTCCTTTGGAGGTGGCAGTGTGTGGTATGTTCTAGCGCTAGGCCTATCTCAGCCTATCTTGTCTCAGTCAGAATAACTCCATGGCCTTGGAGGTGCCGACTCATCCAAATCGCTTCACACTCCGCTACAAGGCCCCATATTACGTACACGTATGCTCGAAGTCACAGTCCAATGAAGTCAGAAGAGCAACATTACAGAAACAAAGCAAACTGCCTTGAGATTTTGTCAATGAGAGATGGGCAAAGCATCCTCTGAGCCTCTGACTACTGGCTCTGCCACATGTAGCCTGTCAGTTGGATTCAGGTGCCCCTAATTGTGCTCCTTCCACTGCCCACAATACCCCCAGTCAAGGCACTGTCTCCCTTTCCTGACTTCTCTGATGGTTTGCCAGAATGTTTTTTAGATCAACCAGCAGTCATTCTTCATGACCAAACTCCCCAAACTCTTCCAGCACCCAGGTTTCTGCTTTTGCAACCCTGCAAAGCTGCAATCCATTTGTCTGTTGATTCAGAAGTCCCCTTGGATAACCAACCCGCAAAGTCTTTCGCTTTAGCTTCACCAGCAGGCTCTTGGGTTTCTGCCCTGACAAGCAGCTGCCTGTGCAATGGAGCCTTTGGCCATGGCACGTTAGAATTACCAACCGACCTGCCCAGAGATTCAGAAAAAATGCTGCGTTGAATTGCTGCAAAGTGGCATTTTAACTATGAATGGACAGATGCCTATTTTTTTCCACAGGTCCCTGACATGTCAAGAAAATGTTTCTAAGACTAATTTTTCTACTGTTTTCCATGTTTAAATGTGAAATACGGATCCTGAAGGAGTTCTTGAGGAGGTCCTGATGACGCCATCCATCCCTCTCATTAACCTTCCGCTCTCTCTATTGGACTGTCTCTCATCCGGCAGGCGAGGGCGGGTGCAGCTAGCGAGCCCAGCTCTGCTGAGGATTCATTAAGTGATGGGGTGTGGTGCGATGGCTTTGTTTGGTCCCTGCCACTGGCTCTCCTTTGCTCATTGCAACCTCCCATCGCCTCTCACCTTACAAATCATTACAGCTTCGCTTAAACCATTAGGGCCCGGATCGGGGCTCGGCTACAGAGATGGGGGGAGGGGGCTACGGAGCTGGGACAGTGAGATGCTCATGGGTTCTGATGGACGACTTCCAGTGGAGGAGGACAGACGGAGCATTACGGGGAGATGGAGGAGGGCTAGATGTGGGGGAGGGTTTAAAGTGTGTGGCTGACAAGTGTTTAAATTTTTGCTACTATAGTCAACTTTGTTTTTGAGTGTTTGTGGAATACTTTTCTTTCGCAACCGACAGCTTATCAGACATTTCTAGCAGACTGAAACAGAGATTTTCAAATACTGTAAAGACTCTCAAACACCCTTTGACAAATTGTCTGTGAGACACCACAATCTACAATGATTTTTTGTGATGTTTGGACTGTACTGTAGATAGTGCAACGAATGAAGCCTCCGATAAGATTAGTATTAGTCATTAGTCATTCTAATCTCATAATACTGCCTTACTGAAAAAGTAAAGTAATGCTCAAACTAACATTAATGCTCTGAGAGCCTTCTGAAGGTCTTTAGTCCTTAAAGGGCGGGTCCATCTGCGTTCTTTTCCGTTTTTTTTCAATGGAAACTCTCACTCAGCTGTTAGCAAACAGGAGTGACAGGTTACCAAAGTAACGTTAATCTAATCATGAAGCATATAATAAGGTTATGAATAATCTGAACACTAGCACTAGCTGAGTCAAAGTTAGCTTTGGAAATAACTGAAAGGGTTAGTATGGATTTTCTGAAGCGGAGTAGTATGTATACTCCTGTGTTCTCTGAGGTGAAATTACCGTTTTTGTGAATGGAGTCTGGTGACTTTGAAGAGAGCAATATAACATCTTCACTTCCCCGTCGGAAAGGGCTGTCTAATGGCGAGGTAAAGCGGCTGTGGACAGGAGCAGCAGAAAAACGTTTTTTTAGCCACCTAAAAAGAAAATCAGTTTAAGTGTACGCTATATTTAGATTATTTTTACCGATTTACTTTGCCATCAGACAGCCCTTTCCGACGTGGAACTGAAGCCGTTAAATTGCTCTCTTCGAAGCGACCAGACTACATTCACAAACACAGTAATTTTACCTCGCAGAACACGGGAGTTGCTGGTCTACCGCTGCGTCGATCGGTTAGATTGTTTGTCTTATTGTGTTACTTTCAGATCTGAACTACCGTGGCGTCCACACAGCAGTACATTGCTTAGCTGTGCCGGTACTCTCCTGTCTGCTTCTCCAAACTGGGAGAACGCCGACCGCTGTCGTTACTGTATGTAACGTTAATACACTAACTATATACTGTACATGTAGCAGCATCATCATGCAGAAACCTACGTCAGGTCATGTGGGAAAATGTTTTTTGAAGGACTTGGGAAAATAGCATTTTGAAGCTAAAACATACGTACGTTGACCAAAATTTGAAAGTACGGAACTGAATACATAAGCAACATCGCTGGGAAGCTAAAGAATGATACAAAATCCGCCCTCTAATTTGGGATATTCTTCTGTTGAGTGCCACAGGCCTGCTGGGCATTAAGATGTGGTACCGTACCCACTGTCTGCAGGTCCCGGAAGGCTGAGTGTGTCCAAGTCCACTTTGTCCAGGTGCATCTGCTGCACGGCACTCAGCACCTTCTTCTGGACCCCCGGGTCTGTAATACCAACCTGACAAATGGAAAAAAAAAGATATTTGTCTTTTCTCTTGATTCAAACCTCTTCTCTTGTTATACATTCAGAAAAATCAGCACACTGTATGATTATGATATAAATACCTGTATTCTTCAGCTGCTTGCTCCAGGAAGCTACAGTATATCATACTTTATTGAGTTTGAGATTAAACCCAACACATTTTTGTCACTGCACCACTATATCAAAAGAAAATTTCTTCATGTAGATATATAATTTTGTTGACAAACTTGACTGCACTGGAATTTAACATTAAGCTCTGTCAGTCTTTATAAATGGATCATGCCTTTGTAATATTGACCCAGGGCTCCAGAGTTTTACCAAATATCTGTCGAGCGCGACTAAACATTTTTATTGGTCACACTGGAGCGCCTGACATTTAGCCGGTCTGTCTCTGTGTGTGTATGTGTGAACTACGTGCCCTGTACTCCTCGTGGAGCAACATCACAACCATAAAACATACGAGTAATTCAAAATTAAAAGAACTATTGTTTTGGTTTTTTTTGGCAAGAAAAATGCTGCGGTGCCCGTTACACCTGCCGAACGGTCCAGCTTAGACCGACATCATCGGCGGACCACTGCTCAACCGACTGTCTCCCCGGTCCCAGGTAAAATGCCTAATCCTGAACACAAGCGCCGGATTCATTTCAGAAGTAGAGAGGGCCAAAAGTGTGTGTGTGTGTTTGACACCGTGCATTTAATAACACAAGACAACTTTACTGCTAATTTCTTCTCCGCTGATCTGCCCTGAGCCCATCCACCGTCACTCTCTTGCCATGCACGCATTAAGCTTCTCTTAAGGCCTTTACAAACCAGGGACGTTTTTTTGTGTGTGATTAATTCGCACGTCAATATCTTTTTTCGAACTGTTGTTTTTTGGCATGAATACTTTCACATAAAAACGTGAATATTATGCAGTGAAAAAGCGACGTTGATTTTTCTGAGCCTTTGCACCTGCGTCAACAAATTTTGCCTATATTTATGAAATAACAACACTGAGGCGCCGTAGTCCGAACCAAGACATCAAACTTTATTACTCCTTTCAACCTTGACACGCAGACCAGATCCACTCCTTCCGTTCTTACCTTTCATAATAAAAGCCCTGAACATATAATATTCACAGGCGAGTATTTATCATTTTCATGTGTTTATTCGTCACGCCCCCGGTCTGTAAAGGCCTTAATACCATGTGGATTGCACTTAAACCCGGCCATGGCCATTTTCACAAGGTAGTACTGCGAGCATCACAGCTTGCGCGTGGCATTTTACAAGTTGTTTTCTTCATATACTCTCGTTGGCAAAGCAGGACAGGGGTTTAAAGTGTGTGTTTGGGGGGGGGTGCAATTTTGGGTGCACCTAAATGAAAAGGTTCAGGGCACCAGTGTAACCAACGTAAATAGTTAGTTTGGAGCCCTGCAATAACCCAAATGCGGATCACCAGACGCACACATTTTACATTTATTTAAAGCTTTAGACAGATTTGAGGTCAATCCAAGTTTACAGAAATCGAAAGAATGACCCTAGACTACACTGCAAACGACACAGCGTATCAGTTTAATCTCTCACCACCTTCCTTCTTCTGAACTCATCAGCGGCTAACCTCGTCTCTTTCTGGGTCACCCTGAAGGCTGGCAGTGAGCAACAGAGCTGACAGACAAACAGATGTTACAGTCATCCTCTACCTTCTCCAGGTCCTCCTTCTCCATGGTCAACAGGTAGCTCCAGGTGATGTCATTCTCCTGTGCATGTGTGTGTATGTGAGTAAGAAAGAGAGAAAACTTCACTCAGCATTTACCGAATCAAAACTTCTGCAGCTGAAACAGATGCACCTGCATGAGGCAACAATCTACCTGCACCCATCAGACCCAGTCCTCATATATCAGATAGGGCCGAAAACTTGAGCCAAGCCAGTCCGGCACACTAGATCCATTATGAAGCACCCAGTAAAATATGTAAACTACTCATCTCATGACATGTTCCAAAGCATGTAAATGTCATTCTGCCAATAATGCAGCTGTGCTCAACACATGTGGGATCGCTGTATCTCACCCATAGATATAATACTGTATTGTACTGAGTGTGACAGCAGTGTGTTATCTCTGCTCACCATCTATGCATCAGTGAGATGAGAGAACAGAAATCTCTCACATTGGGAAAAAGAAAAAGAAAAAATGTCTACACAAATATACATATTTGATAAAAAAAAAAAAATACATCAAAATTTTATTCCAGCATGCATACGGTACTTACAGTCATGATGTCAGTGAGGTAGCCAAGATCGAGGCCGTGTAGGAGAAGCTCAAGGTCATCAAGCTTGGTTACACTGAAGGGCAGAGAGTTCAACTTGGACAAAAGGAAACATCTCTTTCTCCTTTTGGGATCAAGTGGGTGCAACCAAAGTGCCATTGAGTTCAGACACATCAGAGCAACCGCAGTGTACGCGCAGCTCCAGTTGACATGACGAGTTTTACGTACGAGCCTCTCTTCTCCTACGTCGTATATGAGAGAAAGCGCTAAAATGCTTACAGGCTGTGATTCCTGGTGCCAGACGTGCTCGACTACAATGCTGTTGGCTGATGATAATTGCCCCGCTGTGCCTGAACGGACTAAACACTCATGCAGGAGGTTTATTGTTGTTTATGTCTGGTTGAACAGTGGTTCAACAACACCTGCTGCACAGGCGCTGGTTCACAGAAAATCCAACAGGGGGCGACAAACACACACAGACTGCAGTGACTGGTGGGATGACAACAGAGGAGCAGATGTGGTGTAGAGCAGAAGGGATGCTTTACAATTTACTCTCAAGATAATCTTCATAAAGAAATGTGATCTGTATTTATGCAGAAGATCCACACTTGAGCTCTTTCCTCTCTGAAGCCCAATTCGCACGAGACTAGTATTACCAGGGGATGTCATGTGATTTCGAAATTACTCCCCCCATGTCTGTTTGGTAGGCCACATTCGCACAGGATAAGCAAAGTCTGTATTTTACTCAAAATTACTGACGATATCTCCCAGATATGATGTCAAGGCTCTTGATGGCAAGACATTTCTCTGTCCTCGGCTGAGATGGACGGCATAACACGTATCTTTCGGTTTAATTAAAGGCAATCATTTTTAGGGATTCTGTTATTCTACAGTAGGCGTTGTTTGTATTATTATTATTTTTTAAAAATGTTTGGTATGTTTTGTGCATGTAATCCCGAGGGGTTGAAAAAAAGAAGAAGAAAAAAGACCTACACAACGAGCGAATAATCGAATAGTTGAATATTCGGGTCCCGCCCTAATAAAACCTAAAAGAAGAATTAAAAATAGTAGTGTGAGATAGTATTGAGCGAGTTCTATGTCAAACATGGAGCCCTGAAGACGCTGAATGTAAGTCTCAGGTCGTCTTACCTTTCCTTGGAAGGTGGTAGCTCAGAGTTGGTCTTGAAGAACTTTGAGAGGGTCTCCTCCATGGAGCTGAAGGCCTGGACAGTTGAGGTGTGGGACGAAGAGGCCAGAATCCTACCTATCTGTGAACAGACACTTTCGTTACATGATTTAGCAGTGGAAATGTAAAACCAGGACAGCACAACTATTTAAAGTAAAAGACTCATTGATCATTACTCGAGCTTTATTATTATTTCCATGTGATAACCAGACATTAACAAGATTATAATTCACTTTTTATTGAATAAATGTAATGGAAAATACCAAATTGCAGATATCTAGTATCTGAAATGCCTAATAAAAGAACTTCATGTACCTGTGGGTGTTTGAAGATCACAGCCAGGTCGGCAGGGGTCTTCCCAACCTTGTTCTTTAATGTTTTGTCCGCTCCCAGCTGGAGGAGCTTCAGCACCGCCTCCTCTTTGCCATACTGCACCGCTACAGACAAAGCCTGACAGAAAGTATTAGTATGACTTATCATACAAAGTATAAAAAAGTGTTTTTGTAATGAAATGGATCTGACAAATTATTTCTTTTTCACTTCAGAGCTACACTGTGATCTGAAGAGACCTGCTAAGGCAATAAAAACTGTGACGCACCGTGTATCCATTTCCATCCTTGACATTGATGTCCGCTCCATGTGAGACCAGCAGGTTGATGACCTTACTGTAGCCGTCCCTGGCTGTCAGCATCAGGCAGGTCATTTGAGACCTGAAAAGGAGAAGGGACAAGAAAGCAAAGAGAGGCAATGAAGATAAAAGACAACGAAGGAAATGAGGAAAAAGACAAAGAAAATGGAGACATGACTGAACAGGAGTGATGATGAAGTTACAGAGAAACCAGCAGGGGGCAGCACAAACCACATTATAGGCAAGTAACAACTCACTTTAATTCACTGCTTCAACTCTAACAACCACAATATATAGAATCACAACTTCAAGGAATAATCACAAAAATAAATTAAATTTTGAGTATCTAAAAACATCTATCAGCTTGAAATGTTGCTCTAAAAGGTTCAAGAGGAGCTTAAACAATTCCTTGATTAATCAAGTAGTTGATTGAGGAAAAAGTAATCGACTATTTTGATAATTTAATGATTATTTAAGTAATTTTTTAAGCTAAATGACAATCATTCTGGAGCTGCAATGATTAATCGATTAGTTGTCAACTATTAAATTAATTGGCAACTATTTTGATAATCGATTATTCGGTTTAAGTAATTTTTTAAGAAAAGAAAAAGTACAAATTCTCTGATTCCAGCTTCTTAAATGTGAATATTTTCTGGTTTCTTTATTCCTCTATGACAGTAAAAAGGATATCTTTTAGTTGTAGACAAAACAAGACATTTGAGGACATCATCTTGGGCTTTGGGAAACACTGATCGACATACTGTCATTTTATAGACCAAACAACTAATCAAGGAAATAATCGACAGATTAATCGACAATGAAACTAATCGTTAGTTGCAGCCCTAAATCATCCTCTGTTTTTAGCTTGTCCAGTTGTTGCTTTTCTTTGTCTTATCTCATAGTAAACTGAATATCTTTGGGTTTTGGACTGTTGGTTGGACAAAACAAGCAGTGTGATGACATCAATTTGAGCTTCAGGGAATTGTGAAATTAGGCATTTTTATCCATTTTCTGATCACTATATCCAATTATAAAATAGTTAGTTCCTAGCTCTATTATTTGCACAAGACTAGTATTAACAGGGGACTGTGTTTCATGTTTTATGAGCGAATTCTGTATTTTACTCAAATTTACTGACATTATCCCCGGATATGAAAAAAAACTAAAAACGTTTTCTACTGGTGTGTTCTTTATACTATGACAGTTTTCCTAAGATTATATAATATATCGCCTTTCTTACAGTATCACAATGTATCGCAAAATATTGTATCATGATGCATATCGTATCGCCAGATTCTTGCCAATACACAACCCTAGTCTCCGTGCTGTGTAGCGAGATGAGCCTCCTGAATTTGCACCCAAAATGCTGTTAAACCTTTCATTTATTGCCAACACAGTCTCCATAATTCTCGACCAGGAAAGATGCAGAAAGAGGGGAGAAAACTAAAAATCTAGGGGAAAAAAAGAAAGAAATACAACCCCAAATTACAGAGATGCCGATCTGCACGGGACTAATATTTAAAGCTGTCCTGAATACCATTTTTTTTTTGGGCTTCGAAGCTTCAGTGAGAAAGATATTCGAAACTTTGCGGCTGACATGTTGTTCTGTCTGTCTGTATCCATCTCCCCTGTTTCAGTGCCGCTGCCGCACTACTGAACACACGAACACACCTCTACACACAACCAACAGCCATATTCGTCTGAGAATAACTAATAATAATTAATGTTGAATATGAATATTGTTGTGGACTTATTCCTTCTTTCCTGGGCTATTTTGGGATTTATACATTATTAATGCACACTATATATATATATATATATATATATATATATATATATATAAAATAAAACACCGACATATTTGAATGCTGAATTTAGCTATTTATTCGCAAAGCGACAATTGTTTGGAACATACTGAAGAGGTGGGATTATGCTGCAGGACTACTTTGAAAAGTTTCTATTGCCATTTTAATTGTTTTTTTCTGCCTTGACTCTGGATCTCTGCTGTCATCTGGGAAAGAGCAAGCTACAAACTTCAAGGCCATGTTTCAAGTCTATAGAGGCAGAACATTTTATAAATAGATGTTCATTGGACTATTCCTTCAAGCACAACAATAAAGACATAGGCAGGGTAATCTAATGTAGTGGGTACAAACACACACAAATGTTTAACACGTCCTTCAACAGCCAACAACTGTTAAAGACCCGGCTTTAACAACTTTGACCTTCCTTACCAATAGTCATTCCTCTGTTGCCTTCATGTGTTTGCTTCCATCTGAACAAGGGCCGTATATAAATAAGCTCTGCTACAGTTCTTCTGTATCTTATCACCTCTGACTCAAACACAGCGGGTGAGAAAAATACACTTGTCTACTGTAGAGAGGGGTGGGAAAGTCCGGGGGCAATTCATCACCTCACTTAATGCTTTAACAGGAAACTGTTTATGTGTGTGAGAGAGCAACACAGTATGAGGGAAGAGGAGGCATATAAAGGGACAATCCATAATTCACACGTTTCTTTTGCTTTGTCACTCTGAGTTGAGATGTATTGGTACGTCTGTGTTAATGTGTTGGCAACAGAAGTGTTGACTTTTGTACCAATAAATTATCTTGAACTGAAAATGCTCCTAGACAGAGGTGATGTTTGTCAAACAGGTGTGAATCTGTGCAGAACGTCAGAGTGATCGGAACACCATCTACGAACAGCTACATCATCCTTTAATAAATTACAAGACATCCAAGGTTAATGTTTTACGTGAACTCAAACAAACGGACCAATGGTTATGACGTGTATGACAATTTCTTTATTCACGTTCGACTGCGTCCACTAATGAGTCAGTTCCTCTTTGACCCAGGAGAATGGGATAGGTGTCATTTATGCTTTCACGTCCTGCACTACTGCATTTTCCCAACGGTGGTGTTCTGCTGTACCAAGGTGACTCACATACTGTTTCATTGTGTCTGTGTGTGTCCTTCAGATGGTGAGATATGGCCAGTTCCCAAACAGACTGATAGCTGATCGATAGGCAGACAATTCAGAGTAAACACCATTCATGGCGTCAGGACAGCGAGAGGAACGACTTCCAGAAACACCAGACTCACAGTGACAAGGCAAACACACTACAGTGGAAATCGCTTATAGTGATCGTGGTTACAGTGATCAACCGCTTATATGGATCAAAAAGCTTTGGACCGAATCATTCCTATACAAATGCCGTTCAAATAATTTGCTTGTAGTAATCAAGTAGTCTGCTTACAGTTTTGATTTTGGGTCTTTTCATACATGACAACATATGGAAAAACATTTAAAAACTATGTTAGACTAACGTTAATTGAATTTTTGTTTGATTTTTACTTTACTCCCTTGATACTTTGCCTCGCGGACCGTCTGCTTTCCGGCTGGATACCTGAGAACGAAGAGCCTTGGCAAAGCGGCGCCACTCATCTGCAGGCATGCTTGCGCTGCAGAGCCCGACAAAAATGGCAGAAGAATTGGCAGCGAGCGAGCAAAAAACAGTCCATTTCATTACTTTGTATTCATGTAATAAATATACAAATGTCTATTAGATTGTAATCTGCATGAGAAATGATGCACAACAACAAAACTTTGGTTAAAATAATCATACACTTATAGTGAACAAATTGACCCAGACAGACGTGATCACTAAAAGCGCTTTCCACTGTACATCTAAAAATGGCTTCCACAAAGTGAATCCTAAGAAACTCACAATGACTACATTTATGTGCAGGCTTGAAAGGATTATCTTGAGTGACAAAATAATAATAATGAGCATAGTATGCATGGACAGCATGTTACCGGCTTGTTTCATGCTGGTGATGATCTTGTTTTTTTCTTGTGCAGTGACAACTTTTCTACAACTACTAACTAATGTCCAATAAATTATAATCTACCTGAACATTGTAGACTAATGAATAGCACAGTGGCTATTTTGCACATGGATTCTGTTGCCAAAATTAGTAGAACTATAGACCCTTTTACAGCCGACGTCATCAAAAATATGCGCGTGCATGTTGGCAACTGAAGTGGCATTTAGCCCCAGCCATCCAGATGAGCTTGCTAGTTCTAAATATTAAATTATAACTGTTACCAACGTCCGAATGTCTGGTTCTTGCGTGTTCTGTTGTCATAATTGATATTCCGACAGCAGACTCAAGTTCTTAAAAATTCCGACAGGATCACGACCATTTCAGAGCAACCGGTGTATCGGTTTAACGAGTGACCGTGTTAACTGGTGACTTTCAGCCGAATGCGTCCGTTTGCTTGTCATTACTTACTTAATGGTTGGCGTAGATAAAAACACAGATGAGTATTTTTTTTAAATTGATTGGAGGCTTTTACGAGCACACCTACATGTCCTGTTCGTGTTTTCAACAGCTGTTGTCACTACGAGCAACCACAACACATTCGTCTGAGAGTCACGTGCCGTGTTTCAACCAACCACCATAGTCAGGGCCTCATCCCAACCGGAAACATTTTACATTTTGCTGAGAGACATAGAAATGCACAGCTGCTGTAACAGCTGTATCGATGGTTATTGATAGCCTTATTATCAAAAGGGTAGGGCCTTTTCCAGCAGCGAAGGGTAATATGAGTAACCATAGGTCGCAGAGATTCATCCAACTCCTGTTGGAAGTCAACTTTGAAGCTGAGAGGAAAAGTAATGTAAATGTATTCTGTACAAAAGCCACGCAAACGTCTTGGAACAACCCCGCGCACATTCATCTACTGTATGCGCACAATGCAACTATGGTCGACACACATCAGTTCAGTGAAGGTGAAAAACATGGGACACATGGAGGCAATGGACCCCACATCGTGCTCCTGCAGGACTTTGAGAGATGACAGAGAATGCCTGTTTACACTACAACGGTGGGATGAGCAGCTGGTGTTGATCACTGGTTTGATATTCAGACGTAAGAGGGGATGAGGAGGAGGCGGAGGTTTATCCTCTGCACCCACATGAACCTCATATTCTTCTTTTTCTCTGGATGTTTAGGGGCTGTTGGCCCCTCCTCCTCACCACCTCCCCTCATCTGCATCCTCCTGCATCTTGTTACCTTGCTTCAAATATTTTGTCTGGGAAGGAACCAATCAATTTCCCAACGCTACAGCGTGTCCATGTGTGTCATTTCAGGCCGTGTGGCGTGCATGTAATGGCATACTGGCAGTGACAGAATGGCAGGGGATTAGGGGAAGCTAAACAAGAAAGCCACTGGGGGGCTGCATCCTCCCTTTGATACGGCAAAAATCCACAGATGGTAACAGTAAAAGTGCTTCAAGAATGACCTCCTTTCATTCTTTTCACGAGATGGAATTTTTCATGTTCCTCATCGGAACAGGGAAACAGATTTTATAAAATCGCTGGCTGCAATGGCTCATGGATCCCAAACTCGCAAGTCCCTATTTATATAGTCAAATGATATTCGACCTCTAGCTTAGGTAACCTAACTATAGCGATGCCACGGTGAGGAAATTTTCCCATCGGTTAAAGGTGCAGTGTGTAGGATCTGGCGGCATCTAGCGTTGAGGTTGCAGATTGCAACCAACTGAAACTTCTCCTGTGTGCGAAGCGTGTAGGAGAACTACAGTGATCGACGTGAAAATGTGAAAGTCCCTCTCTAGAGCCAGTGTTTGGTATGCTCAAATCATAACATGGCAAACTGCAGCCCAACAGGCAACAACAGCTGTCATTGTGTCAGTGTGCTGACTTGACTATGACTTGCCCCAAAACTGCTTGTGATTATCATAAAGTGGGCATGTCTGTAAAGGGGAGACTCGTGGGTACCCATAGAACCCATTTACATTTACATATCTTGAGGTCAGAGGTCGATGGACAGTTTGGAGCGTAATTTAGCCTCCTCCTCCACGACAAGCTAGTATGACAAACAACAACAAACAATGTTCGTGTATAGTAGTAGGACATGGTTGGCCAATGGATTCCTTAGGTTTTCTAGTTTCATATGACACCAGTATCTTCACTCTAGCTTTAAAACTGAGCCGGCTACAATCTAAAAATCGTAAATTGCGTTAATGCATTAAAGAAATTAGTGGCGTTAAAACAAATTTACGTGTTGACTTTGATAGCCCTGATGTATGCCTAAGAAATTTGAACAAAATTTTGCCTGGCTCTGTAACCTCGACACCTGGGTCACTTTTGACCTACAAATTACCAAAACCATGCTTATTGGATTGCATCCAAGCTTGTACAAAAACAATCCTGCTGCCCGCCCGCCCCCCCGTGTTTGTTTGTCTGCCTGTCTGATACCCGTCTGTACATGCACATGCCATAACAGGACATTCCAAACAAAACACCCAAATATACACACTGTATGGAGCGCTGCGGTGCATAATGCTACCACATGGCAGCTAAACATAACGAGAACCATCAAAGGAAATTTGATCCAGTGGCTCTGTTCTTTTTTCTCCACTGTTCTGTTATTTGGCCTACATCAATAGGGGTGTGATAGTGCGCACTGTGCTGAAAATCCTATAAACATTTTGACGTGAAACATATCTGTAACCCCCCACCCCCTCACCTGTCCACCATGTTGGGATCAGCATTTCTGGATAGCAGGATCTCCACACAGCGAGCAATTTTGTCTTCACTGGCAGATGCTGTGCAGCTGGCCATGAGCACCGTCCAATGATCTGTGGACAAGAACGCATTAGTGTGGAAATGCATCATCACAATTTTAAGATTCAATTTTATTTAAACAAACATTTAGCTTAGCACCGATTATAAAAGAAAATCCATTTAAAAATACGTCACGAAAAAAGCTAACAAGCCAGCACCAACTCAAGATGCTATGAAGAGTTTTAAAGAAAGAAGAACAGTTTGGCCTTTGGACAGGAATAACTACAGACACAGACATTGAGGCTGCCATCCAAATCCACCTGTAAGTGAAGTTACGTTATTGTTTATTCAGGCTGACGCATCCTCATCCTTTTGATGGTGCAGTTACGTACAGTATATGTCCGGTTATGGCGAAGAGGGCAGCTATTTTTGTAGCTGGTAAGAATCTATAAGAATCTTTATGAAGAGTCAGACAATGTGAGGTTGAAAAAGGATGTTTTTATGTTTGAATGTAGCTTGTACGTCTTTGTAGCGGCCATGTAGCAGAGGCAGTATGTGACTACAGGTTACAGTACAAGATACATTTTTAAGAGTTTGATGTCAAAAAGTAGTAGCCACTCTTATCTTGAAGGTTTGTGTTCAGTCTTACTGACTTGGGTCACGATTTTATGAGCTGTTTTTAAAGCTAAAATGTTTAGCCCTACTGTTTAGCATATCCTTAATGGGAGGAAAGAGGAGTACTTTTTTTTTCATCACAATGAAGTCATACATCATGCTGTAATAAGGAAAAGACGATGGCGATGGGCGATGACCCGGTGATGGAGATGGATAGCGGTTTATCTGGCATCAGGAAGTGTGGCGTCCTTTATGGGACCGGGTGACTTCAGGAGTTGTTTCCTTATCTTATCCTGATAAAGCCGGTCTGAGACCCATGGCAATGCACTCAATTCCTGTTTTGTTCCGCCGAGTCGCCAACCTGTGTGTATCACAGTATCTAAGTGTGTTTTCCTGTATGTGTGTCATTGTGCATGCATACCTGGTGCCTCTACATCTGTATGTGGGTTCCTGTGTCTTTGTGGCTGTGCATGTTTGGCTCTATGTGCAAGTGTGTTTGTGTGTTTATACTGTGTGTGTGTGTGTGTGTGTGTGTGTGTGTGTGTGTGTGTGTGTGTGGTTGTAAACCAGACTGCCTGGTTTGCGTCTACAGAGAACTGGAGTAAATAAATCTGAGGCCTGAGAATTGGTGGGGGGTTATGACAGCAGCACGGTGACCGTTATCAATCACTCGTGCATTCCTCCGCTCGGCCTCGCTGCTTAGACAGACGCCATCAGGATGTGACCGCACGTCATCCCTCTGTTTAATTATTTCCTTCACCTGCCTCAAGCAGCAGATGCCGAGACCATGTGAAATCAGTCACACGCAGTTTAACGACATTCTGTACTGAGAATTAATTGACATCAGATATCAACAGCATGACCGGTGCTGTGGTTCCAAACTTGGGTCTGGGGACGTCCAGGGGCTACAGGAGGCTTTTTCTGGTGGATCCCCAGGGAAATTAAAAATGCAGCGGTTTCAAATAACGTTTTGTAACTACGGCAGGAACAGTGACAGGAATGCAGATAAAAAGACTTAATTGATCAGAAGTTTACTTTCACCACTGTTATCTAAACTTTACTAAACTAAAACTTATATTAGACAAGTTAAGAGTCTTCACTTCACTTTCAGTTTGTAGCGTCCGTCATCCGACTATCTATTAATAAAACGGCGCTGATGCGCAAAAATAAACTAAATGGGTTTTATTCCTGTAAAAAAAAAGCAAGACAACGGTGGGGGCGGTGGGTACGTAATGTAATCGGTGTGTGCCCGACTACCGTTTAAGAGCGGTAACACCGACTACCGCAGCAAGCCTTCTGCCCAACAATCTCCGGTTATAGAATCAGTGACATTACTTCTCCAGACTACCAGCCATTTAATCTCTTGTTGTCACTGCTGATTTGAATAGACAGTAACTGTAACAGTAGAATGAGCTTCAATTGCAATATTAACATCAGGATTAGAAAAAATCTGAATTACAGTTTTCTGACAATATTCCTTTGAATGTAGAGTGACCATTGATCAGATTAAACTTGTTCTTGTTGTCGGCCCTCTACAGATTAAACGTTGTGCATTACTGAACGAACTCTTATCCAACGACAAAACATTCAAAGTTTCCGGGGATCTGCAACTGTATTTTCCCTACAGAATTTGTGGTTTTATGTGTATATAACCTCAGACTTCTTAACATGGAAGAGTTCTTCCCCCATGCTTATTTTACCCGGTCTGACCTCGATCCAACAGATGCCTTCAATTTCTCTTGCTTTGGGATGACGGTGCAGTGTGCATGAACTGAAAACAACTCAAAGGATCAGCCGTGTGTTTCTGCAAGAGTTCCTCTTTGGCGTCATCGCCATTAAGTAATGTCAGATGAAGCGTATTGGTGCAAAGGCCCGATTGGTCCCCTGATCTTTGGCTGTAGCAGGTGAGGAAATTGAAAAAAGGTGCCGCAGGGAAGGATAGCTCAACACCAACGCAACAGGGACCGTCAGGAGAATTAAGTATGGCTGTTTGACATCCAGACCTGGAGGGCAGCAATGTAATGCTGTTGCCTAATCAAACTATCTGCACTGAAAAGTGGTGGGTGAGGGATTACAGAGAGATCAGTGAAGTCTACACATATATCATGATATCAACCAACAATCCAAAATAAAATGAGTTTGAGTCACTTCTGTGCAGTCTATTTACTTTTGTAGTGATATATGGTGCCTTTCCTGTGAGCTAAGTTGAGTTACACATGCAGCTATTAAGACAGCCTTACAGATTTACTGTAAACACTGTATTTTCACAGCCAATAAATTATAATATGGAGAAGCATTGTTCAAGTATCAAATGTACAAGTAATACAAGAATTTCCTTAAATGCTTTAAAGACATTGTGTTTGAGGAAAGTACCAAGAAAAGCCTGGAAGTAGTGTGGGAAGCCATTAAACTACAAAGTAAGCCAACAAATAAAAGCAATGGAGATCTTGTCTTTACTTAAACAAAAGTCAACCGTTTCTGGAGGAAGTCATTTTTAATCTCAGGATTTCCAGGTGTCATTTTCCACATTTTTAGACAAGATTTTTCTCCATGAGCTTAGTGAGAATGAGGTCTGGTTAGAGAAGATAACTCCCCTCCCCGTCAAACACAGTGATCCGTATTGGTCTGACCTTTGCTGAAGTTGGCACTGGCCCCTCTGTCCAGCAGCAGTTTAGCCAGGTCGTAATTAGCCACACTGACGGCACACATTAGAGGAGTCCATTCAAAGCCAAGCCTGGTCTCCACGTCCATGCCTGTCCACACCAAACGGATCAGATTAAGTGAGGCAATGAAATGAAAAAAATATATATCTGTGCCTAATGCCCTCCAGCACACACACATGCATACACAAAATAAGATACTGTTTTTTTAACTTCCTTGCTTGAATTTTCGTTTTTCCTTTCCCACTTGATTTCTGCAAATCACTTTCTGGCAAAACTGTTAACGTTGGGGTGAGAAATTACCACCAGCCGCTTGACAAATGTTGGTAAATTTCAAGTGTGGCTAGAAAGTCTGTCCCCTCCACCAGTTCAACTATCCAGACATCTATGGCGTTACTTTTGTTTCTTTACTATACAATCAAACAGAATACTGTAGGTTTGAGAACAAAACTTTACACAATGCAATCAAGAGAAAGTAAGACAGTGTGTGACCACTTGTACAGTACATGCCAGAAAAGAACAAATCTGTTTGTGAGAGTGGTTCTTGCATGAGTCACAATATATTTTGATTGCTATTTAAAGCTTAATATGATGGATAAAGCGATAAAAACACTGATCAGACGTGAATACATTCCCATACATTCTTAAAAAATTAAGTGGTAAAGTGTCACACAGAAAATGAAGAGAGTACTTGCCATTGTCCAACAGCTGTTGAACAGTCCCAGTGTCTCCTTTACTGATAGCTCTTTTCAACAGCGACACATCGTCTTGTGTATGTGGTACAACAGCATCCTGATCCTGTGACAGTGGGGAAGGATGAAAATTAAGTCACAAAAAACAAATAACTTCTAGAGAGAAAAGACAGAGAGAAAATAATAAAGAAATAAAATAACTCCAAAATAAGATATCTAAATATTATAGTAAGGAGCAAAATTTTCCCATAATAGATAGGGCTGTATATCGGCAAGAATCTGGCGATATGATTTGTATTATAATAAAGGAGTTACAATTCAATAATATATTGCAATTTATTATAATATTGTAAGCAATGCGATATATATTGCCTATTTTGTCATCTAATTTTAGGAAGAAATATCATAGTATAAAAAACACATCACCATATGCATAAAATGTGATTTTCAATTAATGTATTGTAGTTCAGGGCTGCAACTAACAATCATTTTCAGTTTTACTTAATCTGTTGATTATTTTCTTAATTAATCCATTAATAATTTATTGTATAAAAATGCAAGAAAATAGTGAAATATGTTGTTTATACTTTTGCAGAACTCAATGTCATGTCTTCAAATTGCTTGTTTTGCCCAATAAAACCTTCCAAAACCCAGAGATATTGACTTTACAACCATATATGACAAAAGAAAAGCTGCAAATAGGCTATTCACATCTGAGAAGCTGAAAGCAGAGAATTTAGGGTATCACTGATCATGACTAATGGTTTATCAAATTAGTTGTAGCTTGTTTCTGTCAATCAAATAATAATACATATACATTTTTTATTTGGTAGCGCCTTTCAGGACGCCCAAGGACACTTTACAAAGATTAAATAAATACTTGAACAGATAAAAACACTACGAAAACACCAGCAGAGCAAAACATAACAAGAGACATTTAGGCAGACACCCATGAGGGGAATAAAACAATAACAATGTTAAGGGAAGGACACAGAATAAATAATAAATAAATAATCAATTAATCGTTTCTAAAAGTTACTTTAGTAGTGGAAGTTTAAAAAGGAATCCATGGATACCAATTAAACTGCATATGCTTTTCTAAAGGTACTTTATTTTTTTGTTTTCCAAGATCTTCCTGAGGCTGTCTCATCACTTGCACATCACAGTTTTAATTATTTCCAGCTGTGAAGCTGTGATGATCAGCTCCTCTATTTCTGTTGTGCATTGCTTTCTGCAACAATGGTTGGTGCCTCCATACACTTATTGACTTACAATTAGTATGTAGAATGAAATAAGGACATTAGACTTAGAAAATAAGTCACATAAGCATGGAAATAAATGTCAATGCCCACATGAGTAGACGACCTTGAAGGGTGAGAAATAGCAGCAGAGTATAATGTTAGCACAAAATCTACCTTTCTCACCATTTACACTACACATGTATGTATATAAATTACACTACTTGATCATAACTAATCTGACTCTTTCTCCCATTTTTGTTTAATGTAGTTTGTAGAGTGCTTCTTAGAGTCTTGTATACTTCCATACAGTTTTGAAAACAACTTTTTATTTCTGTCTTTTGTATATACATCAGAGAATATAGTAATCAAATTGTAATCGTTTGTTTTTATGCTTATCACTTGCAGTTTTAATTATTTCCAGCTGTGAAGTTGATCAGCTCCTCCATTTCTAAAATAGGAGCAGTATATACAGCATTGACAATAAACAGACTATTAACAAAATTGCTCAAGTAGAAAATGATATTGCACAGTGAGAATGAATGAATGAATGAATGAAATTCCACCTGAAAACATCAGGTTATTGTCCGTGTTTTGGTGTGTGAGTGGTCTACTAGCTTAGCTTATGTTAGCTACTAGCTAGCTAGCAATACTGTTGCTGTTAGCTTCTAGTAGCAGTTAGAAAAAGATGAAGGTGAAGTCACCTTGTTGTTGTGAGGAGACTTTTTATCCAAACAACAGCCGATATCCCACTCGTCATTGCTGGCGTCGCTTTCATCCCCAGCTGGGAAGGCGTTATCCATGAAGCTACCCATAACTGATATGTAGCAACTAGCTAACTGCTAACGGAGCGTTAGAGAACAGAACAGACCCCGCCCGCCGCTACAGGTGCATCAAGGGGTGGTTCAAGATGCACCCCGCTACAGCCCGGCGGGTGGGCGGAGTTTGACATCCCGCCACGACAACCAAACTACGGCTGTATTCGAAACCGCATACTATACTAGTAGTACGTACTACAGTATGCCAAAAATACCCGGATGACGTACTGATTTGGAAAAATTCTCCAGTATGCATTAGACCAGTCTATCTCGCCTACTATATCCCACAATGCAAAGCGCCGGAACAGCACAGGCTAAAGGTAAAAAAACAGCAGCCAAAAGCTGCTCGCTTTTTACGTTTTTTGTAGCCATTTCATCACTAAATTCACTTCTGAAAGTTTTTGAGGCGAGAAATCAACTGTGTAGATTATTAATATCGACAGTTTTACGAAGTTAGATGGCGAATCGAACATTTGTTCCACCGTTGTCGGGAGTTTAGAAGCTCCACAATCGCCCGCGGGCGTAGCTCGCTGGAGAGCCGGCCAGTGACGCTCACAGAGCGGATACAGAGCAGCAGAGTGGCGAGGGAAAGAGCAGCTTCTGACGGGGCAGAGAGATTCCTGCTGAGACAACATGACACTTTTTTAACATTTCTCTAATATCTGGAGGGAGATCAGTCCTTTTGCTGTACCTGAAAAAGCAGTTTGAGTAAATGTTGTGGATGAATGTTTTATATTTCGTCTCTCCTCGTTGATGATCCTGTTTGTCGGACTTCTTTATGAGCTGTCAGAATAAATAGTTTAAACCTGCAGTATCTTATAAAGTAAACAAGCATAACATAAACAACAAAATCAAAGTTGTATTTTTTGATAATATTGTAATAGTGGTACAAGTTAGTTTTTTTTGTCCTGTGCTTCAAGAGCTGGTTTGAAGGCTTAAGCCTCGTCTAGCTTACTGCTAAATACATCACTTTAACTGTCACATATGTACTGCATACTGCATACTGCATACTGCGCTCCTGAGTAGTATGCAGTATGTACTGCATACTGCATACTGCATACTGCGCTCCTGAGTAGTATGCAGTATGCGGTTTCGAATACAGCCGACCAAACCTCCAAAACACAGGAAGCTGGTATGCTGAAGTTCACACTACGCGGTAAGTGTTCACTGTGCTTGATTGACGTCACATGTCCCTCTCTGCGGTGTTAGTTTTGCTGAAGATTGTTCCTTATTGTTCATGGGGTTTGGTGCCAGCATAGCCCTGCCCAACTTTAAACTGAGCTGGGCTGCAGACCAATATTTTGTTTTTGCTCAGGAAGGTTCCTAATGGAGTGAAATGACCCGGAAGTATGTAAGTGGCAACCTAAGTTCCAAACTCTTAATTCCTCAAATGCATTTGAACTTTTTTTACTCATGTGCTGTGCTCAAGAGCTGTTTGAATTCTCTAAATGCTAAGGAAAGGTGCTTCAATGCTTCCTTTCTTATCTCCTTTGGCATAGGATACACTGGAGCATCCTTTACCAAAGGAAAAGGAGATAATGCAGTTCCACAATTCCTTGCGGCTGCAACATTTAAAGCGAGGCACCATTCTGCCATTCTTGCATATTATTTTCATACAATCATATACTAATTGGATTCATGTTGATAAATATGAGTAGACAGTGAAAACCATTTCGTTTTGCTTTATTTTTATTTATTTATTTTGCACATGTAACAAATAAGTAAAAAAAACTAAACAGTAAACATATAGCAAACTGCCAATAAACAAATAATCAACATAAATAAATATTACATGTCCGAAAAGGAGTAGGAAAAACATTTGGTCCAACCCCTTCTCTATAACTCAAACATTTGACTCAATATTTATCATATATTCCTTTTTTTATTTCAATTTCAACCTTGGTAATGAAGTAATGTTTTTCTCCGGTTGTCCATATTAGGTTAGATAATCCTTTATCATATGTTGATAAAGCGTTCCAGCAGCAGAAGGACCTGTGGTATCTCTCTTTCACACACCGTGGAAGAAGCAGTCTGTCACTGAAGAGCGTGCACCTTTTGTAGTCCATCTTCAGAACAATGTAGTTTCACCACGGCAGACTGACGTCACTAACATCAGCCACCGTCTCATCATAATTACAGAGCCTAGTTTTAAGTGCAGTCAGATTCTCCTCACACCACGGTTGTCTTTTTCTAAGTCCTTCTGAATTCTCCTTCTCATCTCTCCTTGACCTCATGATGTTTTCCATCGAGGTTGAGGAAAAGTGGTTAGGAAAAGACATTATGACGTCATTTCTTTTTAACTTTTCGAACGCTCCCTGGTCTCTAATCATCCAGAAAGAGTGAAAACACACCTGTGAGGATGTGCAGGTGCATACTTGGCAGGCTGTCATTATACAGCAAATATCTAATGTAACTGATGACTCAATTGTCTCAATCATTGAGTTTGTTTTTTACTGAGGCTCAAAATAGAAGGTACTTTGATTATAAACCACCATTATCTATAATTGTATATGCATAACTGTCAGATTTTCCTGCCTACAACGGACAGTAAATGTCCAGCAGAGGTCACTCTTTCCTCTAGGCAAAGGCAAGCTACCTTTGTGTCCCTCAGCAATAATAACTCTTTCAGCATTGCAAGCAACCAACAGTCTGATTTCATGTGATTCTCCTCATCTCTCAAAAAAAAAAGCTCAGACTCAGCTTTATCCTGTCTCACACACACACAGATAATCACAAGGTCCAAATAACCTTTTTAAGAAAAGACACAATTCTCTGCTAAATTCATGCAATCCCTCACTGACCCAGCCTCTTATTAGATCTGAGAACAGGAGAACATGTCCCATTCAGTGTTAGGATAGAGAAGAATCGTCCCTGTTCATTATATTGACTCAATTGGATATTCTGTATAATCAGATTTTTTTTTTATTAGGTACTGTTAAGTGTTATTGAAGCACAGTCTGCTGGTTGGTTTTGTATCACACACACATGTCAGAGCCTTCTTTCTACACATTTAACAACAACTTTTACTGCTTTCAAATGCATTTCAACAACAAATTGGACTTTCACATTTAATATTCTGTTTTATGTTTGCTCTAAAGATCAGTTGAGCAATAGTGTGTGCATTTTGGAGTTGCAGTTAGGGAAGTTCAATGTCACACAGTGTAGTAGTGTCACTTTCTGTACAGAGTTTGATCACGTGTCCACCTGAAACTTGAAATGAAACCTGCACTCTTGGCCTGTGCTGTACTAAACTGGGGATGCACGATCCAACTTTTTCAGTCCCGATACCGATACTGATACCTGGGCTTTGGATATCGGCCGATACCGAGTACCGATCCGATACCAGTGTTTGATTAATAAGCTGTGTGCCTCACTGTGTGGGAATGACTGGGATCATTCTTTTATATGTAAGACAACATCAGGCTTGACTTAAACATTGCTTTCCTAACTTTGTAAAACAAAATGTAAAAAATAAATACATAGAAATAAATTTACTGAATTGATATTTATTGTTTATAATAATAAAAAAATAATTAATAATAAATCACACACCAGCAACTTGGTAAAAAAAATATTAAAAATTTACAAGAATTACAATTCAAGTGTAAACCTTTTCAATGCAGCAACAAATTAGTCAAAACTTAAACAGGAATTAAAATGCCACTATAAAATGTATATGGTATACAAACATAGAATTGAATTGAATAGATGGGCCCCAATTGTCACTGATATCCGATCAACCTATTTGAGTCAGTATCGGCCCGATATCCTATCCGGTATCGGTGCTTCTCTACTAAAAACCCATTGACTTCCAGACGTGGGAACCGGAAGTGCTAAAATGCTAACTCATTTCTGGGTTTTATGACTCATTCCTGTTGAACTCTATTATGTCATGATTATTCATCAAACAAAAACCTGATTTGGATTATTACGTTAGCTGTCAGCAGTATATTTATCTTGTCGTATCTTGGGTACAAGAGACAGCAAGAGAGAGAGAGAGTCAATCCCATGATGACTGTGGAACTACAGCAAGAAAGGCTGCTCTGCTGCTTCACAGTCAAACAGTAATGGGGATCAATATGAGCTTAATATTTATTTCTCACAGCCGATTTACCCAGCCCGTGTCTCACTCTAGAAGTAACTATACAGCTGAAGTGCTGACAGTTTGTGGGCTTAACCGCATCTTCACGTGTTATCTCTGTTCCCTTATGGAATGTCTGGAGGTTTTGATCCTCCCTCTCCTGAAACTGTGCGTAACCTGCAACTGATAACAACAGTAAAGTTTCAAGTTCGTTTTAGAAGTCCCGGAACTGTTTCTGCTATTTTGTGAATGATAGTGAAGCGGCTAAGTGGACTGAAATAACAAAAACCACAGCCCGGCAGTCACCAGAAGTTCAGTGGACCCGCAGCAGCTTCTGGGATGAGTGTCAACTGTAAAGCTTTTAGGTTGCGTCACGTTTATCTGGTTATTTATACTGATATAAGAAGCTAGAGGACACTTCACACGCTGTACGGGAGACATAGAAACATTGCACTGATTTGGGCTGTATTTGCTTTCTTATTCATCCATGTTGGGATTTGTTTTAATCATGTATATAAGTCATATAAATGATAGTCCATGATTATTTATCTCCTTGTTTGGGAACACTTAGCCGTTGTTTTTAGCCAGATATTAAGGTTTTTTAAAGGCCCAGTGTGGGAAATGTTAGTTTTTTACCCGTAGTGGTGATTGGAGGGGTTGTAATGTGAGATAAACTTGGTTTGGAAATATTCTTTAGGCAGGACATATTTATCATGTAGCACAATTGGTTTCAAAGAGCTTTGCATAAATTTAAGGCTGCAACTAACGATTATTTTCATTGTTGATTAATCTGTCGATTATTTTCTCGATTAATTCAATGGTTGACAACTAAGCAATTAATCGTTGCAGCTCTTCTGTCTTGTAAATGAAAGATCATTTCATGTTTCACTTTACAAATAAGGCTCATGATTATTTTCATCTTTGTTTGGGACCACTTGGCAGTTGTTTTAGACATATATTAAGGTTTTTTCAAATGCCACGGACCCCTAAAAGCTCCATAGACCCTCACCCAGTGTGAGTAGTAGCGGTGATTTAAAAAAATGTAGTCGATACATGAAGGGGTTGTAATGTGAGATAAACCTATGAAAATGGTTAGGAAATATTCTTTAGGCAAGACATATTTATCGTATAGCACAATTAGTTTCAAAGAGCTTTACATACATGGACCGTAACTAAAGATTATTTTCATTGTCGATTTTTATTTAACTATTTTTTATTTAAAAATTACTCAAACCGATTAATCGATTATCAAATTAATTGGTGATTGATTTAATAGCTGACAACTAATCGATTAATCGTTGCAGCTATCGTGTTTCTCTTTACAAATAAGGCTCATGATTACTTTACTCTTTGTTTGGGACCACTTGGCAGTTGTTTTAGTCATATATTAAGATTTTTTAAATGCCACTGACAGATCATCTCCCAGTGATTTAAAATTTGTGTGGTTGTAATGTGAGATAAACTAATGAAAAGTTTTAGGAAACATTCTGTAGTCAAGACATATTTATCATATAGCACAATTAGTTTCAAAGAGTTTTAAGTACATTTTTACAAAGACAATCCTACAAAAAGAGAGTTACAGAAACTGGATTTCCTTTGAATTAACGTGGAAGAAATATTCCTTATTGACCTCTGGGACCTCCATTGTTCCCTTGCTCTGTGTATGGATCAATATCTGCCTGCTGAAGTGGCCTCATTTGGATCAGCTGGGCTGCACCTCTGCTTGTTGCCACAATATGCGACCCGAGGCGTGGAAGTGACGCGCGTCTCCAGGAGGTTTTTTGGCGAGTCCATAAAGGATGGACTGTCCTCTCACTGTCTGTCACACTGAAGGAGACGCACAGAGGAGAGAGATCACCAGAGGAGGAAGATAACTAAACCGTGACATCATATTTATCGGTGGACAAACTGTACTTCTGGGAATTGAGCCACTCAGGAGAAACACAGATGTGAGCGACGCGCACAGGACAGACTCAGGTGCAGAGAAACCAAAACTGGCGGCGCACTTAGGATGCAGAAGTCACCAGTGGAAGATGCAAACTTCCTCTCCAAATACTTCTTCTGGTAAGACACGTTTTCGTCCTTTTTTTTTATTATCTGAAGGTTTTTCTCTGGAAGGCAAGGTGCAGCTGCTCATTTGGCGACTCGAGTGAGAAATTAAACAGGGAATCAGTTAATAGTGTCAGTAATTTAGAAATGCTTCACTTGCTCCAGTTGGAAATCATTCTGTCTGAGCGCGTTTTGGAGGTTTGATGGTGATTTAATAGTGGACATAACTTGGTGAATGTTTCAAAAGTCGCTTAAAGGGTCATTTAATTGAATTGCGGTCTTGTAATTGCTTTTCCCAATTTTGTCCATGTATCTGTTTTTATGTTTTTTAATTTTTCCCTCAAACAATGTTGTTTGGTTGTGATTTCCCAGAAGTCTTTATAGATATTTAAATCAATATCCTCCTCACAAACACTAACCATACACTGTTTTCCAGTAAAATAACAGTAAAGAACTGGCAGCAGGGTTGCCTTTATGTTACTTTAAAATTAACATTATTATACTGTCGCTGAAATTTACATGAAAAATACAGTTTGAACTTTATTCATTTCACAGTATTTTACAGCTAATTTACTGTTTAAAGATACATTATATAGCTGTTTTTCACCTTTCTTTTACATTACCTTACAAGGAGATTACAACAATATATGTCACTTAAAAAGTACCAGCGAGAGAGAGAGATTGTTCGCACGAGTAACGCGAGTTATGCTCTTGATGTGGTATGTTCTAGAAAACGCTGTGAGGTGTGGGTAGACGCTCCTGGATGTTTTCTAAGTCCTCGATATTTGTGTGGCGTTAAGTAAAACATTATTATTATTATTAACGATAGTAACATTACATTTGGGATTTAAAAAAAGTGAGACTATGTCAACCTTTAATGACTTTTGAGTGACGTTTTTATTATTTTTTCTAAGAATATTCACCACTTTATCTGAATGTCTATGGTTCAATCATTTTATGAGTGGTGGAAGAAGTATTCAGATCCTAAAAGGTGAAAATACTAATACCACACTGTGAAAATACTCCACTATAGAAGTAAAATCCCTGCATTCAAACATTACTTAATTAAAAGTATGTATCAGCAAAATGTACTCAAAATAGCAAAGTAAAAGTACTGATTGTGCTGTAAAATGTTCCCTGTCAGTGTTTTACTATAATATTCGATGTCTCTAGATTAATATTACTGCTGCATTACTGTGTATGTTGCATTATAACTCCTTTATATACTGTTGGCTAGTTTAATCCAGTGGTGGAAGAAGTACTCAGATATTTTACTTGAGTAAAAGTACTAATACTACAGTGTAGAAATATCAGTTACAAGTAAAATCCCTTTATTCAAAACCTTACTTAAGTAAAAAGTATGTAAATATTATCAGCAAAATGTACTCAAAGTATCAAAGTAAGTACTGATTGTGCTGTAAAATGTTCCCTGTCAGTGTTTTACTATAATATCTGATGTTTCTGGATTAATATTACTGCTGCATTACTGTGTATGTTGCATTTTAACTCCTTTATATACTGTTGGCTAGTTTAATCCAGTTGTGGAAGAAGTACTCAGATCTTTTACTTGAGTAAAAATACTAATACTACAGTGTAGAAATACTCTGGTGCATTCAAAATCTTACTTGAGTAAAAGTACAAAAGCATTAGCATCAAAATATACTTAAAGTAAAAGTACTTGTTGGGCAGAATTGTCCCTTTCAGAGAGTTCATATTATTATATATCAGATTATTGGAATATTATTATTGATTCTTTCACACGTTTAAATGTGACAGCTACTTTATCTACTGTCAGATAGTTAAATCTGTAGCGTAGTAGCATATTTAAACTGATTACATGTTTTTTCTGTCAAGTAATTAGTAACTAAATCTGTCATATAAATGCGGTGGTATAAAAAGTACAATATTTCCCTCTTGAGATGTAGTGGAGTAGAAATATAAAGTAGCATTAAATGGAAATACTCAAATAAAGTAAAGTACCTCAAAATTGTACTTGACTACAGTACTTGAGTAAATGTACTTAGTTACTTTCCACCATGGTTAGCAATGCGTCATGGTCTATAAGATCATCATATGTTTGTTGCGTCGCTGTCCTGTGAGAACCACGTATCTCTAAAAAGTCAGAAAAACAGCCTATTTTCAGCTTTGTGACGATGCATTTTCCAGCTGATCCAAGAGGCTTTTTAAAGAATTTATTTAGTTTAAGAAGAATTTTCTCAACACATAAAGGAACACTTCATCCCTCAGTTGATCACAAACATTCAACACATCTGGAGATACGTGTTTTTCACTGGACAGGAAGGAGATGAAAATCTGTAATCTGAAAAGTAACTAAAGCTGTCAGACAAATGTAGTGGAGTAAAAAGTAAAGTAAAGCATTTTACAGCTAAACAGTACACTACAAGATGTTTCTGAAAACATTTGAAGTGAGAAATAGGCATTACAGGAACAGAATAGTGATTCATATTTGATCAGTGCTGCCTAGTTTGACCGTCTGGTTGGAATTTGTGAGTGATCGACAGCTGCCTCCGTTAAATGAACAGCCAATAAGAATGTTCTTTCTCTCTCTGAAATGACCTGTGATTGGTCAAAGTCTCCCGTCATGGGCTAAATTTTTTAAAGCCTGAAAACAGAGCCATGAGGAGGTGCAGAATAAACACTTGAATTACAATATGCTCAAAGGTTATTACGGAATTTTTGCCCGATGATGCTGAAAACAGTCTGCATAGCCTCGCTTTAAGTACAGTACTTAGTTACATTCCTCCACTGATTATAATACACTACGAGTTCTGTTTAAGGATGCACTGATGTGTCCTTTGTCCTCACACTAATGAAAGGTTCCAAAGAAAGAAGCAGGCTTAAAAAGTCAGATGATGCAAACTTCACTATGTCACCTGGCTGGGAGGATTTAGTCATACTGGGGACGAGTAGCAAACATCTGACTTTATCTCCCTTCTCTGTCATTAGTCTGACTGTGAAACCTCAGGGATTACTTCTATTACAACTGACACCAGTTTACATTAAAGATTCCAGACACTCCAAAAGGGTTATCCTCTAACCACACACAAACAAATACATTCAATATAATCTTTCAAATAGAGTGCTGCAGGGATGACGTCTTTTTGTAGGCCAACCCGAACGTTAGCATCACTCTGATTCCCTCGATAAAAAGCCAATAGGATTTTTTCCATTGACTTTTGGATTATTGCAGGAAATAAACTCTGTGTCAAATAAACATTTACTATACTTGCACGTTTTGTTCATCAAGATAATCTCCACAAATGACCACCAGTTTTATCAATTTTGAAGCGTAAATGCTATCGGCAGATGCTAACGTTAGACTATGAATGAACTACACCATGGTCACATGACTTCACATCGCCACCACTGAGCTAAATGCAGACTAGTGTTTAGAGTGATGATGTTTAGTAGTCACATTTAGCCACTTGTTAGCAACCGCCTTTTTTAAGACACATAAAGCTTCAAAATTCTGTGGGATATTTACTGACATATTTTATATCCTAGAGCAAAATGTTAAATTCTCATTAGGTTGTGATAACCACAGACATATTTCAGACATCTAACCAAAAACCCATTAAAAAAAAACCATTGACTTCCAGACGAAGGATCCGGCAGTGCAGAAATGCTAACTCATTTCCGTGTTTTAGGAGTCATTCCTGCAGCACTCTATATCTTCACCTAATTATAAAAAGTATTGTACATGTGTTTGATATACTATACGTACACAGTGTCTTTCAGCAGTGAATAGTAAGATAATGCATCCATAAGTGTTCCAGTGGATTTGAATACAAATACAATTTATAGTAATTTTTTCTACATATTGAGACTATATCTGTTAGCATACTGTATACATAAAGTTTAGCCATAGGCATCTTAGCTTCAAACAGCTAATACCAACGATCTGTCTAACCTGTGGTTTTCCTGCAGGTGGACGACACCGCTGCTGAGGAAGGGCTTCAGGAAGAAGTTGGAGCTGACCGACGTTTATAAGGCTCCGTCTTTTGATCTGGCAGACAACCTCTCTGAGAGACTCGAAAGGTTTGTGCAGTTAAAGTTTGTTTACCCGACCCGTGTTCTCAGTGTTTACATCCCAGCACGCTGACTGAGAATTGTCATGCTGTAGCTCATAAAGACATCTGTGTTATTGGAGAATAGATCAGAAGTAGTCTTCTCCCATACGTCCACCCAAGGCCCCCCCAAGGGAAGAAAGTTTGGGCACCCCTAATCTTATTGATATGTAAATCAAATTCAGCCCTAATATCAGAACTGACTCTGACATAAACATGAGACTGTCTCCTGTTTGCTAGTTGGAGATAATGTTAAAGTGAAGAGTTTAAATGCAGTTCGTGTCATTTGGGGGAACAATATACGTACCCTAAAGTTACTAAAGTGATCAATTTAAAGGGGAAAAAATCCATCCTTCCTCAACACGTTAAATAACCATTTATGGGTCCATTTTATTGTTTGGTGTGCCACTTTTCACATTGAGTGCTGCGATGTCCAAACATATTTTTTGCATTTTCAATGGAGAAACATCAATAGTAAACATAAAATTTTGGCGTGTGTCCCTCAGAATAATAGATCAAAGGCTTCTTTGGAGAGCTGCCATTTCGCACCAATGTTCTCACACATGGCAGAAGTTTGCCTTCAGGGCTTTCTACTGGAAAGGGTTTGTTTTAACCCAAACCATGATCTTTTCCTAAACCTAACCAAGTAGATTTGTTGCCTAAACCTGCGGAGATTTATGCCAGAAAGCCCTGAAGGCATGCTTTATCGCACACAGGGGCAGAAAACAGACCAAAATGCAACACGGCAACAAGTCGGCTCACCCTGTAAACCCTTTTCATAGCAGACATTTTGACTCAATGCAGCTCAATGTAGTAATTTCAAGCCCATTTTGAGAGCTGGTTGTAAGGCATTCTGGGCATCTGAAAATTATGAAAACATGCACAGAAATAGTCTAGGTATGTAACTATTCACTGTATCAACTACACCCATCCATAAACCCAGATGTAGGCAGCATGTTCCCTGCACTATGCGTATCTGATTACCAGCTTTTACTTGAAGTAAAATCTTGAAATCTTTTTTTCGAGGATGATTTCGTAGAAAAATGACAACCTAGAAGTGTGCACCCTTGATGCTTTTTCATACGTGCCCTTTACTGTGCATGTGTTTACAGTAGCCATCCTGTCCTCAGAGTCAATTGAAAATACGGGCTGGCATTTAAATGGAGCTAGACATAAACCAAACCTGTGTGTGCCAAACAAACAACCAGGCAGCAGATGATGGACAAGGTTAACTCTTCTCTCTTTCTGCTTTCGATTTGTATTTCTCCCTTGGTTCATCTGTCTCTCTTGTTATTCACCCTTTCCCACCATGCTGCTCTTTTTTTCCTCTCACTGCCTCTCTTCCTCTCCTTCACTCTCTTTTCTCAAATTAAATGAACCTTAATTGCTTTACTTTTTTCTCTCTTTCTCATCTCAGTGACTGTCAAGTCTTTTTTCTCTCTGCCACCTTAACCACTAGGCCACTGTACGCCCCCTTTCCCTCTCATTAAATCATTGGCTGGTCATTCAAAATCTTGAAATAAGTCATGTAAATTTAAGGCTTTAAAATAATGTTGTTTCTTAAAGGTATAATATGTAACATAGGGATGTCACGAGAAGTGGTACCAAGCCGATGCCAAAATTTCTTAAAACGTGACGGTACTCGTTTTTCTACAGTACCGTGAGTACTGAAATTTGTCGTCTGTGAGATAGATTTTTAATAGTTAAATTTTTCGCAATGGTGGTTGTTTAACAATGAAGACAAAAACTCCCATGATCCCACGCTACTTTACGACGTCATCAAAATCCGTCTTTTGTTATTGTTTTTATTGAAAGACCCCTAGCAGCAGAAATTGAATACTGTACATTAAAACCCAGTCATGGCTGTGCAATGACATAATACGTGCGCATAATTTCATAGTTTTGTTAAACACAAGTAATTATAATGTATTAGTGTTTTTTTCTACCCCTTTTCTCTCTCTACCTACTTCAAATAGCACATTTAAAATTCTAAATATTTCTTCTTGGTCATCTTTTTTTCCATCATTATGTTGTTCTCTTCCATTTATCCCTTTCTCTGCTTTCTCCTCTCAATCCTTTCTTTTACTGTTCTTATAGCACTGAGCAAATGCCACATCTTAGACACATTTGTATTTTCTAAGATTAAATACTCATGTCTTCTTTCTTTCTTTTCTTTCATTTTTACATTGCCTAACAAAGTAAACAGCAGTGTCCCGCGCTGGCCTTGCCTCTTGGTTACCCAGGGCGCTGCGTCACGCTGAATGGTGCCAACAAGCCGGTTAATGTACACGGGTGTTAAAAAGTCGACCTTTAAGAAAGGGCCCGGTGCCCACCGGGTGATGAATGAGCAGCGGTGGGTGATTTTGCTTTCATTATTCCGATCAGGCAAACAGTGAAGGCTTCTGGGAATGTGAACTTTACCGTCCATTAAAGCATGCTGTGTACCGTCAGCCCCTTCATCACCCCCTTAGTTCAGTTCAGTTCAATGAGCATGGAGAGGATTTCATTACGCTGCAAAAAGCTGATATTGTATAGACCTAGAGCTATAAATAAATATAAGTAAAGAAATTGTGTTTTAAATTTAAATGCAACCATGTAAAAAAAAGGATATAACCTACAAATGTAGTGAAGTGCTACATTGCCATCAGTCCAAGATCGTGTGCGGAAATTATTTACAAATAAAGTTACAAGTATGTGAAAAACAACTTGCATTTTTTAGGTAGCGGGCTCAGTTTTAAAGCTAGTGAAGATACCGGCATCATATGAAACTATAAAAACCTAAGGAATCCATTAGTACCAACCATGCCATACTAGCTTGTTGTGAAGGAGGCTAAATAACGCTCCAAACGTACGCTAAATGTTGGCAAGGAAAAACTGTCATGGCCATTTTCAAAGGGGTCTCTTGACCTCTGACCTCCAGATATGTGAATGTAAATGGGTTCTATGGGTACCCACGAGTCTCCCCTTTACAGACATGCCCACTTTATGATAATCACATGCAGTTTGGGACAAGTCATAGTCAAGTCAGCACACTGACACACTGACAGCTGTTGTTGCCTGTTGGGGCTTCAGTTTGTCATGTTATGATTTGTGCATATTTTTTATGCTAAATGCAGTACCTGTGAGGGTTTCTGGACAATATTTGTTATTGTTTTGTGTTGTTAATTGATTTCCAATAATAAATATATACATATATTTGTATAAAGCAAGCATATTTGCCCACTTCCATGTTGATAAGAGTATTAAATACTTGACAAATCTCCCTTTTAGGTACATTTTGAGCAGATAAAAAATGTGATTAATTTGGGATTAATCACAATTAACTATGAACAATCATGCGATTAATCATGATTAAATATTTCAATTGATTGACAACCCTAGAATAAACAAGAGCATGAACAAGATTAAATAATCGCCACAGCATGGTTCTGAAAACTGAGTTGGCAGCCGGCCATCACTAAGTATAACAGAAAATGGAAACACTGAATTGTAATGGCATTGTTGAAGAAACTGTATTTAATGTGGATTCATGATCACTTGATAGGGTCCGTATCGGTGCTGATATCGATTTGGTGGATCAAATCAGTGCATTCTTACCTTGGTTAGTCTACAAATTAAGATAAATATACTCTACAAAGCTGGCAGCAGTATTTGTTTACATCTCAGTCAGCCTCAGTTTTTAGGGCTTGGTAGAGTCCATTGTTATTTCACTTCAGGATATCAATACCTGCGATAGGGAAACACTTACGACTTTGTCCTCTTACTCTGTTTTTATCACTCTGGTCTCCTTCTTCTCTCATCACTCACCGCTGAACTGTTGAGCCAAATCACCCCGGTTATAAATGACCCTCAGAGAACAATGCTGCTACTTACCGCCGCTGTAACTGCCTGCCAGGGCAGTTTGTGGGAAGTTAATCCAACTGTGTTGTAACAAGGGAAACAAACGTAAAGCTACAATAGGCTCAAATATTTTCAGAAAAATCTTTAAAAAGTGTGAAATGCACATCACAAAGTATAAATTATAATAATAAAAATAATAATACTGATAAAAATTAAAATTAGTTGAGAAATAAACAAGTCATTAGACATTTTACTCCTATATTTTTGTGCATTTGTTTCCAGATGACTCTCCCATTAATGGCCAAAGGATTTCTAACAAGGTGAAAAAATAGTTAATAAATGCACTACTAGCTTCTTGTTCTGAATCACCAGCCAAAGTTAAGAAAGGACAGCTGGTTTGTTGCCAGAGTAGTAGTGGACTAATAGAACAGCCAAACTTTGCTGGCATTTGGCTGGTGAATGTGGTCTTCTCTTCACCCTGCCTGCACTGCTGTTTAACTGTGTTGTAACTCTGTCCTCCCTGCAGAGAATGGGACAGAGAGGTGGTGTCAGCCAAGAACAACAAGCCCAAGCTGATGAGAGCGCTGGCCCGATGCTTCATCGGCCCTTTCGCCTTCTTTGGTGTCCTCCTCTACCTCGGGGTGAGTCTGTCCTGTCGGTCTGTTGTCTTTGGACGAAGCAGATCTGACTTAAGGAAGTAATTAACGCTGCCATAATGGATCACACCAATGAGTTAGAGATATAAACTCCTCATTCTTATGCTCTGTTCAAAATTATGTCAGGTTTATTCTGATAAAATCAATCTCTTAAGCCCGACGGACCCGGTACCTGGTTGAAACAGGTCATACCCTGTGGCGTAGTTACAAAAAAGTTGCGATGTAAGATGATCTATTTATAGAAGATATGCATGCCATAAAGTTTTGAAAACCTGGTATTCAGCTTTCAAAATCTGTAACCAACTGTATGTTGTCCAAACTCTGTCTTATTACGAAGTATTTTAACAATATAGTCGTACAGAAATAAACTTAGTAAATATAAGAACAAGTTGTGATAAAAATAATATAAGATCATTTTCTCATATGTCTACAATATCATGCTTGGTATCGTTGGAAACTACACATTCTGAGCGTTCCAATGCACCTAAAACGCCTAGTCAATATAGTCAATATAGTCTATATTGTGCTCCTCCCTGTGAAGTGGGAAATGGAGAAGGTTTTAGTAAGTAAAATGTAACTGATATTTAGAATCATCATTACCTCCTAGAGCCTAAATTGTTGTCTTCATATTGCTTACTAGACCAACAGTAAAAACACAAAAGCATTCAATGTATAGTAAACAAGAAAAGTCAATAAATCATCCAATTTGTAAACAGAAAATGTTTGGTATTTTACTTTTACACAGGTTTTTCCCACCTATTATTGATTAGAAAGTTTAATATCCCACTGTATAAATGCTGCCTGAGACAGGTATCCATCCTGCTAACAATAAGTAAGGGATAGCCGGTCAAGAAACCCCGACAGGGCGATGCCTTCTCGTATCACCCTGAAGGGGTTTCTATCACAACAATGACCCGCTAGCTGCACATTATCCCGCTTATTACACGGCTACTTACTTAAGAAATCAATAATTTGACACAATAACGGTCCTCCAGAGTCCGACATCAGAACCGCGCCCATAGCAACAGTCTGTTATACATAGCAACGGTCTGCTATAAAGAAATAACAGAACGCCGTGATTAACCAATCAGAATCAAGTATTCAAGAATGCCAGGTTATAAGATTATATAAAATATTGTAATCACAGAATAACTAGTTTCTTCACATTAAAAAATGCTCAAATATAATGATAGTTGATGTGTTAGTTTTAAAAATTCCCACAGTTACCACCAGTCCTCGTCACACACGCTGTTGTTTCACTGCCAGCTCCACCTGTATGTGTGAGTGTGTGTTAACAGTGTTAACAGTGTTGGGGTGGTGAGGGCCTATAGAGCCACAGTGCCATGATGACGCACACAAATCACAAGCATGTCGCACCATAGTGTCGCAAACCCATCTCACTGTCCCGGACTCATGGGGAAGGAGGTGGCGACAGCAGCCGGTGCGTCAGTTAATACAGTTGGTTAGGTGGTTGTCATGACGACAAGAATGCCTGTTAGATGTTAAAGAGGTTGTGTGGGAAAAAACAGAAAAGCTCTGAGGAAGTTTTCTCAGTAGAAGCCGAAGGAGTTTCTTAGAACAGTATATTAGGGCCATTTAATATTCAGAGAAAAAAACTCAAATCAGTATGTTGTTTTCTTCTGAATAGGCCCAATTCACAACAATGTCTCTTCAAATTCCGGATGATTATGATAATATGGTGATTCCGAGCTAAAATCAGAGTTTTTCCTTATTTCTGAAGCTGATTGCAAAGTATGATTTGGTCAGATCATCCATTGCATGTACACGGCATAATACAGAGCAAGCAGCGGCGTCTGTTGTGTGATGAGGTTGATCCAACTTTGCAAAGTGAAGCGATGCGGTTCCTTGACAAAAAACAAAAAAATCTCATAAATTTATGACATTAATCTCAGAGTTTCTACATTTTTCTCGCAAATTTATGAGTTTATAATCTCAAAAATTCAGTATTTTTCTCTGAATATTACCCCCTCCCCCAGCTCCGTAATTACTTTTTTTTTTTCAACATACAGTGTACCTAATATACTGTCGTAGTTTCTGATTGTTTTTATGTTCTAACATATTTAGTAGAATCTCAGTTATGTTACGGTTAAATTATAAATTGTGATATTGACTTATGTCAAATCAATCATCATCATCTCTTGTCTTCTTGTCCTATCTCTTGGTTGTAGGAGGCTTCCAAGACTGTGCAGCCTCAGCTTCTGGGTCGGATCATCGCCTCCTTCGACCCGTTCCACGCTCCGGAGCGGAACCAGGGATATTTCCTGGCCCTGGGCCTCTGCCTCCTCTTCACCGCCCGCTTCCTCCTGCTGCAACCTGCCATCTTTGGCCTGCATCACCTGGGCATGCAGATCCGCATCGCCCTTTTCAGTCTTATATACAAGAAGGTAAGGGGTGGACAGAGTTGTTTCTGTAAAATATATTCACGGGTTGAGACAATTTTGCAACCTCAGTTCCTTTTGTCAGCTTTATGTCTTAAGTTATGCCGAAAATGTATTGTCGCCTAGCAAAAATAAGGTGTTTTTCATTGATTCTAGATTCAGAGATTACGACAACAGTGATATTTAATAATCATATTTCATTAAATCTTATTTGCAACATAATAATGAGTGTAAACAGTAGAATATTTGCCTCTGAAATGTTGTGGAGTGTAAAGTCTACCAAACCTTGTAGCCAGAGACACTGTGGGCCTTTTTCTCCGACACAGCGGCTATAAGTCACTGCTGTAACAAGCATTTGTTGGAACAAAACAAAACAACCCAGCTGTAAGACACTTGTGTGTGTGTGAGCATTTGTCAGCTTTTTTTCATGCTATTGTTTTTAAGATCAGACTGAATGCGTCCAGCTTGTTCAGCATGCCTGACTGAACGTTCCCAGAAAGCTCCTCACATTTGGAAGTCCAGCGGTGGCGATCCACAGGCAGCTGTGAGGCGGCGAGGCAGGCTGGTGTCAAAACGTGGCCACTTGTCAGCGGCTTTCTCTCGACCAATTCACGTTCTACCTTCTGTGCTTCAACTAACTGCTGACCTTTGACCTTTTCAGACACTGAAGCTGTCCAGCCGAGTCTTGGATAAGATCAGCACTGGTCAGCTGGTCAGTCTGATGTCCGCCCACCTCAACAAGCTGGATGAGGTGAGAAAAAAACATTTTTATTATCTGATATATATAATGAAGCAGGTTTTGCTTTTGAATTTTACTGTCCCACAAATTGCTAATCTCATCTCTGGCAATTAACCCTCTGAACCCCAAGCAGTTTTTGTTCCTGTCAGATTTTACTCACTGTGGCCTCGTTTTTCACTTCAATATAAAAGTCCTGCCCCTCTATAGAAACTGCACAATCATGGCTGGAAATAGAGAGAACACAAGTGTTACCAATATTGGGAAAAAATGGGGGCTCCACATACTATACATTTTTAACTATTTACATTTTTACAACTTCTCTTGTCCTCTCCTCTGTTCTGCAGTTCAGTCAAAGTTTCAGAGTTTTTGTCTTGTGACTGTTGGTCTCAGCCGAGTTATTCACAGCTTCCCAGGAGCGCAGAATTTTATGTTTTTTAGATGAGACATGTAGAAAAAAGGGATTTTGATCAGCCGGTTAGACTGTTATCAGGTCATTAAATGGGCGATATCAGTGGTTGGAGCCGTCATAGATGTGGGTCAGAAGGGTCCCGCTGCACCCATTAATAGGTTTTTATTATTGACTTACGTGGACGATCACCGAAATAAGGAATAAAAGAAGATGTCAGTGACCCCTAGTGACCGTAGTAATTATGACAGGAGCAAAAGCAGAAGTCAGGTGCCGTAGTGTAGACGGTGTGAAACTCTATATGGTTTGGAAGTTGGGGTCGATGGATGGGAAAGAAGACAGGGTTTTCACCCAGGAGGCCGGGGTTTGCATCCCGTTTGTAACCGACTAATTGAGTATCAGCCATAACATTTGAGTCCAGGTAAGGGATCTATGAAGGCTCCCCAAAACCTCTTCCTTCTTCCTTACTCTGTAGAGGATCTTCTCTAGAGTACAATACGATGTTAATTTATTGATGTGAGGGAGTTCACAGTTCCAGTTTAAGTCACTTTTTTTTAAGTTTGAAGAAACAATACAGTTGTTTTCCACTCATAAATTGGTGGGGGGAATGTTTTTGTCTCCACAGGCGGGATCAGGGGGAAATTAAGATCAACAGTTCACACCTTCACTGACTTCAGTGAATCTGTTTGATTACCCAACACAGAGCCATGTGTTCTTCATACTGAGGGACAATTAGAGCACAATAGATGTGTAACAATACACACACGTTTACAAACAAACACCCAGTGAGGTGTGGACATTTAGGCAAAGTATTCTGTGAAATAGTCAGAGGGTATATAAACGTGTGTGTGTGTGTAGACTGAACTCAGTGTTGCCTCGGGTCTCACTGAGGCGTTGAATGTGGAAACACTGTGACACCTGCTTTGAGACAATTATCACCTGGCTCGGATGTGACTTGGCCGATGCACCACTCTCTCCTTATAATGCCTGGTGGGGGTTACCTCGTCTGGTTCTCTGTGTGTGGGTGTGGGTGCGTGTGTGTGTGTGTGAGTTGATTATCTTTATAGGTGAGTGGATGAAAGGGAGCTTATTGAGGTTGAGACCTGAGAGTTTCTCACCTTACAGTACAGCTGAGGCTCATCAGCTCAGTGCTGACTGGATGAAAGTGGTTTCCTCGAAACAGAATTCAATTTCTTCTTTTCTTTTCTCTCTTTCTAGCCTTTTGTGATTGCATAAGTTTTGTTCTGTCTTGCTTTCATTGTAATCATTGTAATTCAGTCTGCACAATTAATCAAAATTTTATCAAAATCGCCATATGGTCTATTGTAATTTTCAAATCGCAGGAGGTGCAATATTTGATAAAGGCGCAATGTGTGTCAAAACAGAAGTGTCAGAAAATGTTGAATGTCGATCAGTGTTTCCCAAAGCCCAAGATGACGTCATTAAATGTCTTGTTTTGTCCATAGCTCAAAGATATTCAGTTTACTGTGATAGAGGAGTAAAGAAACCAGAAAATATTCACATTTAAGAAGCTGGAATCAGAGAATTCAGACTTTTTCCTTTTTGAAAAATTACTCAAACCGATTAATTGATTGATTAATCAGCTGCTGTCCTCTGCTAACTTTTCAGAGCCACCTTTCAAGCCTACATGTAGTGCGTTATGATACAGAAAACAAAGGACCTGACCTTTGACCTCTGTGGTCAGGAGAGCAAAAGAACATTTCCTTGCTGGAAAGTGTCACAGTATTCCTCCTGTAATAAAAGTCATATTCCAGTTATGCTCACTGATGTGATCTCTGTGTACCGTCTATGTTTATTCCAGAGCTTGGGTCTGGCCCACTTTGTATGGATCACCCCCCTGCAGTGTATTCTGTGTGTGGGTCTGATCTGGGAGCTGATCGAGGTGAACGGCTTTTGTGCGCTGGCAGCTCTGACTCTGCTGGGCATCATCCAGGCCTGGCTCTCCCAGAAGATGGGACCGCACCGGTGGGGAAACACTTCCACACATCCACTCATATTAAAGAACATATACAGTATATAAGTATATTCGAACGAGGGCTGTCCTCGACCAAAGAAATTCTTAGTCGACTAACACTCGTACAATTTTGTTGACTAATTGATTAGTTGATTTCATCAACAGATCTCTGAAACTGAGTTTCTCCGCAAAGAATCACACAAAAGCACCACTTTAAATCTGGTGTTTACCAGAGATGAGCTCATGAGTTTCTTGGAAAATAAGTCATTCAGCATGAAAAAAGCATAAAAAATTAAATCCCCGAAATAAATTTTAGTTGACTAAGACTAAAACCACCGATTAGTCGACTAAGAGGGGGCAACCCTAGTTACAACCATACATACATTTCTCCTGATAACTTTGCACCTTGTTGTCTAACAAGTTGCTACATACTGTACATACATTTTTATGCTGTTGCTTTCATATTTTATTTATACAGAAATGTGAATGTGAGCATGTTTGTGCACGTGCAGCTGCGTGTTGTGATATGCGTGTTCATGCTTGAATGTATGCAGGGCTCGACAGTAACGGTAACAACCATTGGCAACCTTTTTTAGAAATTGGCAACCAATTCTTGGCTTTTGAACATATATATATAAAAAAAGAAACGACAAAACGTGTACCCCAAAATACACATTTTATTAAATATATATTATAAAATATATATATATATATTTTTTTTTTTAAAGACATTTTTTTAAAATATTTATTGGTGGGATTCAGCACAAAGATCCAGAAAACAAAAATTTCAAAGGGACAGAACGTATTAACATGCAACCAGTGACTTGATTTATTTTTAAGGGACCTGTGAAGAACATGACAACAGCTGCACTACTGGTATTTTGTATAGCAGGAATTAGGGATGGACACGTTAACTGATAACACTTAAGATTCAAATTGTGTAATTTATCATATAAAACACATAATACAAAGCTTTTAGTCTTTTATGTCACATTGTCATTATTAAGCTGACGTATAACTACATAGTATCTTAATTACTCATAATACAAGGTGACTAAAAATGGCAACCATATTTTCAGTTTCGGCAGCAAAAGCATGCCCGTACACTTGTGAGGATACAGAAATCTGCTTCTATGCATGTATGATAGTGCCGTAAGTAAAACTGTGTCCCGTAAACAGGGCTGAGCGAGCAGGGATGATCAGCCGCCGCCTGGCTCTCACCTCGGAGATCGTGGAGAACATCCACTCTGTGAAGGCGTACGGTTGGGAGGATGTGATGGAGACCATCATCAAGAACATCAGGCAGTAAGACACCAAAACACACAACAACTGTACCACAAAAGGACCATCTCCTACAGCTATTATCTATTCTTTTTAATACCCAAGTTGTTTTAACAATGTATCTGCTGGTCATTTAAACTTATGAAAAAGTCTGTAGATAACAGAAAGCTGTTAAAGCATCCAGTATCTTATATATTTACCATATGTACATTGATGATGTCATAGATATACTGTAATAAATGAGCAGGAAAAAGAAACAGGAGAAAGAGAGTCTGCCGACGGCCCTCTCAAAAGCCTTCGACTGTGCAGTGGAAACGGAATCAAGCTGGTGCTAAAATTGAGAGAGAGATGTTAAAACATGTGGTTAACCAACAGAACCACGCTGGCGTCACTGGTGCCAGAATCAGGATCACTGTAATTGGCAAGTACAATAAACGTACGGAGAGGAGTTTTGGTGTCATGATGCAGAAATATTTTTGATAAACTATCAGAGCTAACACAGAGCCACCAAGACTTCACATTGACCTGATAATCGCATCATGAAAAATGAACATGCCGTTAACCAAAATGCCTTTTTGGAAGTTGGTTGCTCCTTGAAAACACAAGACAGGTCTTGTAATTGCACCAGCAATAAAGCTTTATTGTATTAGTATTATTTTATGTATTTACTATGGCTGTCAAAGTTAATGCGATAACTAATTTCTTCATATAAAACTAGAAAATCTAAGGAATCAATTAGTTCCAACCATGTCATACTAGCTTGAAGGAGGTTAAATAACGCTCCAAACTTGCGCTACATTTTGACGAGGAAAAACTGTCATGGCCATTTTCAAAGGGGTCCCCTGACCTCTGACCTCCAGATATGTGAATAAAAATGGGTTCTATGGATACCCACGAGTCTCCCCTTTACAGACATGCCTGCTTTATGATAATCACATGCAGTTTGGGGCAAGTTATACTCAAGTCAGCACACTGACACACTGACTGTTGTTGGGCTTGAGTTTGCCATGTTATGATTTGAGCATATTGTTTCTGCTAAATGCAGATTTCTGGCCAATATTTGTCATTGTTTTGTGTTGTTAATTAATTTCCAATAATAAATATATACATATATTTGCATAAAGCAGCATATTTGCCCACTCCCATGTTAGTATTAAATACCTTACTTCCTTTAAGGTACATCCTGAACAGATTAAAAGGTGATTCATTTGCTTTTAATCGATTGACAGTCCTCGTTTTTACATATGAAATTTGAAAGTCATTCAAAGAATAATCTTTTACTTTCCTCTGTCCCACTTCCCCTCCCTCCTCAGGGACGAGATGACGCTTACGAGGAAGATTGGCTCTCTGCGTTACTTCTACAGCGCCTCGTACTTCTTCTCCGCCATCTTGGTCATCGTGTCTGCCATCGTTCCGCACGCGCTCAGTAAAGGCATCATCCTGCGCCGTATCTTCACCACGGCCTCCTACTGCATGGTGCTGAGGATGACGCTGACCCGCCAGCTGCCGGGATCCATCCAGATGTGGTACGACACACTGGCTCTGGTCAAGAAGATCGAGGTGGGTTCACAGAAGGGGGACATAATAATAATAAGAAATTCAATCTGTAAAAAGTATACTGTATATGATATACTGATCATTGTTTTGTTTTCTCCAGGATTTTTTGACGAAGGAAGAATACAGAGTGCTGGAATACAACCTGACCACCACTGAGCTGGAGATGGTCAACGTTTCTGCATCCTGGGACGAGGTTTGTTCATCTGTCTGTTTGTCACTGAACATTTATACCAAGTACTGTAGGTTTAGAGTTTGTGTCAAACAAAACTCACAATATGAAACAGTATTTCTGGATAACTTTCAGACTTTTCTGGATGACATAACATGCAGGGCACTTAAAACAAATATCCCACTCTTGTATCAAAAAGGGGTTGTAGCCCACAAATCAAGAAGAAAATATAGGCTGCTTGGATCTTTTGACAACAGACTAAAGTCTCACTGGTTTTTAGTGCCATGCCAACTCTAATGAAGATCACTCACGATGCAGCACTGTGCCGAAATCGACTGAAAACCTGCTGAAAACACATATGGAACTGATCCCCCTGGGTTATGCAAATACTAAGACAACTTAGCTCAAAGTGAGCTACAGGAATAAATAGAAACAGGGCGTCTGACAGCTTAGAATTGCGTCGCTTGTGGCCAGTTAGGACACAAAAAGAGATATTCAAATAGTACGAATCTATGTTGTTTTTTTTTAGAACGAATGTTCGAAGGTCATTTTTGGCCAATTTTGGCAGCCCTAATCGAGACAGATATGTAAAACTGAGTTTCTCCACAAAGAATAACACAAAAGCACCACTTTAAATCTTATCTTTACCAGAAATGTGCTTATAAGTTTCTTGGAAATAAGTTATTCTGCACGAAAAAGCATAAAAAACGACTAATCGACTAAAGAAATCAATGACTAACCGACTGAGAGGGGGCAGCCCTACTTGAGAGTACCAACAAGTATCAAATATGTTTATGTAATATGTTATATGATAAATTGTTATCTGACTCTCATGTCAATATTGGTATATAATATTGGCCACAGAATTCCAGCATCGGTCAGGTTATAGGAGAGAAGTGAGAGCTCCCTAACCTAATCCACTGAGCATTACAGGTATAGTAGTTAAATCGGTGGGACTGATCTATAGGCAGAGGCTGTTAACGTCCTCTAACAGGTGTGATTCGTTGACCACCCAATACCGTGAGAACACTAACGTCCAGCTGAGTCTTTTTCCGTCACTTTGCATAATTAATTATTGCGATGTCGTCACCAAACTTTGCCTTTGCTGGGAACACTCTGAATCTCCCTTTGAGATTCAGAGTTGTGTTCATCACCTAATTCCCAGATTCTCCTCTTGCCTTCTCCTCTTCCTGGAATGTGCCATTCTCCGATGAATGGAGGGGGGGTGTTGCCTTTCTTTACTGCTGACAGTGTGGACGTCAGCTCATTAGAATGAGAATCGCACATGCAAACCTATACAAACCGCAGCAAGTTGCGGCGTTAGAGGAACGGTGACCCATAAAATGTCACACTGGTCAATGATTAAACCGACGAGTCAAGCAGAGTTCCCCTTTTTCCATGATGAGTCATCAGTGATGTGTCATCCATGAATCTTTACAGAGCCGGTGAGAGATGAGGTGAAATAAGGCCATTGTGAGACTTGTCGTGTCTTTGGAGAATCTCTTGTTTCTCACAGCAGTTTGGCCTGCTGTCACTGTCTGAAAGCACTCAGCCCTGAAGTTGGCAGCTATTTAAACAAAAGGAAAAAACACAAATCAAGTACATGCCATACACATAGAATGATAAGCGTAGTGTGGTACAGTGTTGTAAAAGTAAACTGTAGCCCGAAAGCATGGGGCACTGTACCCTAATATAGCATATTGCAGTACATTGTAGTCTAGTTTTATGCATACTTATGTACTTTATGTTTCAATCTACCTACACATTTTGAATTTGTGCATAAAAAAAACTAAATAAAAACTCAAATTTCACACTAATTTATTTAACGCGTTAATGCAACTTGTGATTTTTTAGGTTGTAGCGGGCTCAGTTTTAAAGCTAGAATGAAGATTCTGGTATCGTATAAGACTAGTTTGACATTTTTTAGCTTCCTTCACGGGAATATAACATGACATGGTTGGTACCGATGGATTCCTTAGGTTTTCTAGTTTCATATGATGCCAGTATCTTCACTCTACTGAGCCTGCTGCAACCGAAAAAAATCACAAGTTCCATTAACGCATTACGGAAATTTGTGGCGTTAAATCGAATTTGCGTTAAATATGACAACCCTATTTTCTTCTTTATCCCTTATTTTTTATTGCAGCCATTATTGTAACACCAACACATTACAGACAAAACAACAGGTTGCCGATTACATTTTGAACATTTCACCCAGTTAACCCTCAACCCCCATCCCTATCCCACTAACCCCTCACTCCACCCCTCCACCAGCCGACAGGATAGTGATATCCACACAGACCGAGCATCCTTATTTAGACAGAAGATCTTTCAAGTTAGATATCAAGTTTGTCCACATTAAAATTGTGTTTGGTCGTACATCATTGATTCTTGCTGATGATAGTTCCAGGTAAAAAATGTCCAAAAAGCTCTGAAGCCAGTGAATACTTGAAATATGGATCACAATCTTCTTAGCTGCAGCCAGGCCTGCAGGACTTTGCGCATTTTATCCATAAGGGAAAGGCGCGAATTATCATTTAGAAGATATTCGATATCTTTATAACCATCTTTGGTGTTCGTTCAGTCCATTCTAAAACAGTGAAGACTGATTGTGTACTCTTCTGCAGGGCATTGGTGAGCTGTTTGAGAAGATCAAGCAGGAGAACAAAGCAAACGGACACCTGAACGGTGACGCCGGCCTCTTCTTCACCAACCTCTACGTCACGCCTGTCCTGAAAAACATCAGCCTGTACCTGGAGAAGGGCCAGATGCTGGCGGTGGCTGGATCCACAGGCTCCGGGAAGGTAGGTCAAACAAGCCATCTCATACAAGTAGTGTTTATAGTGCTACTCAATCCATCTAACACACTGAAACCCTACATGCTGACTCATTGCAGGCTGCTCTTTGTGAGAGAGACATCTTAATGCCTCAAGACTAATAAAGTGTGACCACATTTTCCTCCAGAGTTCCCTGCTCATGATGATCCTGGGAGAGTTGGTGCCATCGGAGGGTAAAGTCAGACACAGCGGTCGCATCTCCTTCTCACCACAGACTTCCTGGATCATGCCGGGGACGATTCGAGACAACATCCTGTTTGGCTTGACCTACGACGAGTACCGCTACAACTCTGTCATCAAGGCCTGCCAGCTGGAGGAGGTACCTTCACTTTATATCATGTTGTTCATTCTTTTTTTCTTCTTTTACATCTTCTGGTCTGCAGATGAAGTGGATGCAGACTACACAGATCTGTTTATTCCAAACTCACCCAAAAACATTAAATATAAGCACTTCTGTTATAGCAGAGGATTGTTTGCCAAGATTTTCCACCTGGTAAATCGGTGCAGTCTGTTAATGTTTTCACCCAGACAGCAATTTTGCACTCTTGCAGCATAATCTATCAAACAATCTAGTCAATATGGTCAGGGAGCTCATATTTTCCACAAAATATAACTATTAATACTCATATATATTGGAGCATACTGAACAGACAGATGGACCACATGAGTGTTCAACACACACACAAACAAAATATGACTAAATACAGGTCCAATGTTGGCACAAACTCAACAAGCATGAGTCTTTGGAACATCCTAAGTGCACTTTCACAAGCCGTAGTCCGTTTGGCTAGTCTGAATCAGAGTGAAACTGATACTTTTGGTTCGGTTTCACATTTCACATTTCACAAAATAAAGCAGACCAAATAGAATAATTAATTTGCTGAGGGGCGTAAGAACGAAATTGAAAGTTTTTTTACTTTCACTCTGCACTGATCTTCTGTACGCACAAATTCCTTCCCCTCCAGATTATCTGGAATGACTTTATAAACGTCACTATTGTGGACTTTATCATATTCTGTGTGTTTCCTTTGGCCCAGATGTCTATGACTAAGATTTCTTTAGTCGATTAGTAATTTTTTAATGCTTCCTTCCTGCTGAATGACTTATTTCCAAGAAACGTATGAGCACATCTCTGGTAATCACAAGATTTAAAGTGATGCTTTTGTGTAATTCTTTGTGGAGAAACTCAGTTTTACAGATCTGTCGATTAAATCGACTAATCGATTAGTCGACAATCATATGTGTGTTTGTCCACTAAGAATTTCTTTGGTGCGGGACGGCCCTACATAGCCGTTTTTCTGTAGTAAATTCATCTTTGACAACCACCTCCTCCTCAAGTCTTTTCTCTTTCATCGGACTGATGCTCTCTGCTCAGTTGTCTGTCTGGAGCCTCTGCAAGGCTTCAAGAAGGTTCAGGTTTCCCCCAGTCCACATTCACACCCATTATGTCCCTCACACACACACAAAGACACACACACATTCGCGCTCTCATAAGCCTCAGTGTTGAGTGACAGGCCTCTCAGCACAATAATGTCTCCTCTGTTGCTATGGAAATCTCACGTTATGTCACTGGGATGGAATATGAGCTGGTTGGTTCCCAGTTAACAACACAGACGAGCTGTATGGACAAACCATCAGATCTGTGGACCTATATATATATATATATATATGTATATGTATGTATATCACAAACTGTATGTTTTACATTCTTACATGTTGCATAAATGAAAGTAAAGTAGGTGTTTATATATTTTGTATATACTGCACATACTGTATATACGTATGCATAATTATTAAAAAAAATATATGCACTGTGTAAACAGACACAAGAAACTCTTAAAACTCTCTCTAAGAATTAGATTTTGGCCCGGTTTCAGAAATACTGACGTCTAAAATACATATATGTATTATAAAAATACACCGTGTTAGTATTATTTATACTGAAATCAATGCAGCAGCTCATTTAGACGGTGATATTTGTTTACTACCATGCCCTGTCTGCACTGACAGTATGTCCCTTAGTGGTTTTGACAAAAACACAACATGTTGTCACAGCAAACAAAGCTGGCGTGCACTATTGACATCTCAATGTACTTTAAAAAAACAAAACAGCCTCCATTTTGTCTTTGAGGAGAGGTGTCAGAGATATAACAAAAGCACTGTGGAGAGGAGTCACACCATCACTTCTGCTGTGTACTGTATGGAAATGACAAGACTGACAGGAAGTCTTCCTGTGTGCTTTGATTGTGAGTGTTGAGGCTGAAAATCAGAGAGAGACAATTCCTCTGAAGGTCTGTTGAAAGAGCCTCTAAAAAGCTTTTCACCTTCAAACGGTGTTGGAGCTGATGTGTTGTTTGAAGCAGTCAGTTGTGGTAACTTGTAGCCAAGTAATGTGCTATTTGTGTCATGTCTGGTATTAGAGTAGGTACATATTTAAGTTATAGTATTCTCTAGTTAGCACAATTCTGCAGTTTAAAGTGCTTCACAGATAACTGGTCAGCTGAAAATAAGACAGAACAATAAAAAATCAGAAAATGTAAAAATAGATTTAAAAGCTTTGATAACAGAAATGGTAGTAAAACAGCGTGAAATAAAAACTAGATTAATAAATTAAAAATACAATAGAATAAAATTTGACAGCTTGAATACAAGAAAGTTATTGATAAAATAAAAATAAAATAGAATCAAATTTTACAGCAGAAATACAATAAAGTGATTAATAACATAAAAATCAAATCAAATCAAATTTTCCATCTTCAATACAATTAAAATAAGTGATTAATAAAATAACAATAAGGTAGAATAACATTTTACAGCTTAAAAACAATAAAGTAAGCGAATAATAAATTAGAATAAAATCTTACATCTTAAATATAGTAAAGTATGTGATTAAATAAATTAAAAAATAGAATAACATTTTACAGCTTGAATACAATAAAGTATGTGGTTAATGAAATAATAAAATAGAATCATATTTTACAGCTTAAACACAATAAATGATGTGATTAATACAATAACAATAAAATAGTATAACATTTAACAGCTTAAATACAATAAAGTAAGTGAATAATATAGTAACAATAAAATAGAATAAAATCTTACAGCTTAAATACAGTAAAGTATGTGATTAATAAAATAACGATAAAATAGAATAAAATGTTACAGATTAACAAGATCAAAAGCTTGGCTGAATAAGTAGGTTTTAAGTTTACGTTTAAAGATTTCAAAAATTCCAGCAGCTCTCAGATCCTCAGAGTGTTTCAGTGGCTGGGAAGATAGTCGATAAAAGCTGCCTCACCAAAGGTATTAATCCTGCACTTTGGAACAACTAACAGACTCTGTACAAGACCATGAAGTGCTTTAAAAACAAGTAAAACAACTGAACGAAAACTGACAGGCAACCAATGTAGAGACTTGCAAACAAGGGTAATGTAAATGAAAAGTGAATTCTCAATGGAACATAGATAATAAGATGCTAGGCAGCACAAGCTCTGTAGTAATTTCTCCAAATAATTCATCACCAATAACTTTTAAAAGTACCAATATCAGTCACTTCAAGAGGCTAGACATGACTTAAAAAAGACAGAGTAGACACAGGAAGAATCCCCAAGGCAACCCTGACAGACAAGAGTGACGACTAGAGCAGATCTCTCCAGACAGAGACGAGGCGTTTAGTGGCCTTGTGACTGTAATTCCTCACTTTTGTTGCTCCCTGAAGCACCAGGCAGACTGCTGTGGGTGGTCTTCCCACTGTAAACTCATCTTTTGCCTCCAGCTTCTAGCTCGCTGGCCCGGCAGGTGCTTTTTGTTCACAGTCAGACACACAACATGTCTTTTTTACTATGCTGCCTTATTTTACAAGCTGTTAAACAACCTGTTAACTTGATCCCCTATGCGCTCCCGTCAGGACGGCGGAAGCTGCCGTTAAACAGGTAGGAAGTTTTAACGATGATCACTCTTGTGCTGTCACTTCATGGTGTGGGAGTCTATTTTCATGATCAATTACCACCGGTTGACTTGTGACATACTTCATGTGCCTGTCCCATCTGTGGTTTGTGCTTTTTGTGTGGTTTCAACTGTGACATAAATCTCTGATTATATGAACATGAATTACTTCAATTAGCAGGTATAAGTCGTATATAGGACTGTGTCTTGGTGCTGTTGTGTTTAGGCATACTGAGATACCTTACCATGAAAAGAAATGAACCGTAATTAGTTATTTTATTGGTGCAGTTTCATTAAAGGGGGAGTATCATGAAAAACTCACTTTTTCAATGCTTGTGCACATACATTTGGGTATCTGGAGTGTCTACCAACTGTGGGTGTAAGAAAATATCAATATATACGAGTCTGGATATTATGTTTTGCGATACTCTATTGATTCTTTTAATTTTTTAATTAACTTCTTAAAGGAGGCTAAATTACACTCCAAAGTTACGCTAAATTTTGGTGGCCATTTTCAAAGGGGTCCCTTGACCTCTGACCTCAAGATATGTGAATGTAAATGGGTTCTATGGGTACCCACGAGTCTCCCCTTTACAGACATGCCCACTTTATGATAATCACATGCAGTGCACCTCACACCCTGCTTATTCATACTTTAGGCATTAAGCTGACAGTGCAGTGTAAAGGGATGAGATTAAATTCCTTGGTCACCATGTAGAATAGATTTGAAGAAATAAGAACGGCAAGGAATCAGTTTATTTTGACACACAAGTGTAGTAAAGCAGGTAGAGGGAAGAGGTGGACGTGGGATGTTTCCTAAAGAGATGGTTTGACTTTCCTCTCAGTGCTCTCTGACATCTCACAGCTCCTCTTGCTGTTGTATAAAAGGTGACATGGTGCATGCACGCGTTTGACCCACTGACTCACCCCGTGTTTTTCTCTCTAGGACTTTGCTTTGCTGCCTGAGAAAGACAAGACGCTCCTCATCGAAGGAGGAGTGACCCTCAGCGGCGGTCAAAGGGCTCGACTCGGCCTGGCCAGGTACTTCCTGTCGCACCTGATTATCTGTCAGCACGCCTCATTCACCCCCTGTATCCGTCAGCTACTGTAGAGCTGCTTGATTACAGCAAAAAAAAATCAGAATCACGATTATTTTTGCTCAATATTGAGATCACGATTATTTAACACGATAACTCATTGACCTTGGAAAGATCATGTATTTATTCAACTTTTTATGTCTTTTTAGCAGTGGATTTTCTGTAAATTTAAACAAACTGAACTGAAAAAAATATATAAATATGATAAATAAATAGTATATATATATATATATAATTATTGTAATAATAATATATATATATAATTATTATAATAATAATTAATACAAATTAATTAGAACAAAATAAATAAGATAAACTATGTTGTAATGTTAGTGCTCTTCCATAAACTACTGAAATCTACTAAACATAAATAGTCAATATATAATAATAATATATAAAAATAAATTTGATCAAAATAAGTTGGATCAATGTGTCGTCGTGCAAATCCTGCAGAGAAATTCAACATTTCGGTAAACTATATTCAACATATTCCAGTCAGTAACTCAGCAAAAAACAGGCGGGGTGCACTGGATTTATAAAGCAAGACAAAACGAGAGCATCATTGCAAAACGGAATACGGCACAATAATCATCTTCTCGATTATCTTGTTTTCATAATCGCTGGAAGCCAAAATCGTAATTAAAAATAAAATTTGATTAATCACCCAGCCCTGCTGATTAGTTATAATAACAGTCTTTGTTTTGCCCAACTTTTTATGTGTTGTTGTTTTACAATGGACAAAAAAAAAACATGATTTAGGATTTGAGTCATACTTGTAATGGATGAAGAGCTCTGAAGAGATAAAAATAGCAAGTACTGAATTGGTTTGTGGCTTTTTAAAAGATATCATACATTTGTTTACCAGAATCTGTGGTATGTTATGGTTCAGTGAGGAATGGGAATTAAATTCCCTTTTGAGGGGGAGGGTCAAAATATCAGTGGCTCCACAGTAAATGGATCAAACACACCAAACATCTTTTTCCCCCTTTTAAAAACCAACACACGTCTCACCTCTGCAACCTTCAAGCTAGAGGACTGCATACAAACTGTAGTCAATGTCAAGGCCATAAACTAATCACCGTTATCAATATCATCATTACTACTGTAGCACTTCCAGAGTAAGAGGATCCATTCCTTGTAAGTCAATAAAAACATCTACTACATGATATTTACAAGTGTCTAGGATTTGATGTCTTTGTCAATGCTTCACCTTACAGTATTTGTTCCCATAATCATAACCTGCCAAAGCTGATAACCATCATCAGTCATTCTTATCTGTCTGCCTTCAGTAACTATTGTGTTTTATGATCTCTTGTTTTAATGAGGAGTGCTTTCTACGGCCCTCAGGAGAGCTTTATTACTCCATTAAATCTGTGTGTAGGTTACAGCAGTCAGACACTCTCATATTCCCATGCATTATTTATCGGTTTAGTGTCCTGGCATCAATTTAGCAGCCACTCATTGGTTTTTGGCTTCTGCCATCACTGTAAACATTCACAGGAATTGATTTATTCCCATGGGGAACCGACTTCCTCATTTACACTATTTTGACATCAAGTTTTCCTCTCTTTCTGTATCTTGCTTTCTGTTTTCCTTATATTCTGTTTCTCTGACCGTAAAGGGATAGTTCAGGTGTTTTGAAGTGGGTTTTTATGAGGTACTTATCCATAGTCAGTGTATTACCTACAGTAGATGACGGTTGAAACGCCCCCAGTTTTGAGAAACAGACCAGCATGGGAGCAAAGCAATGTACTGCTGTGGACGGAGGCAGCAGAAAAAACACATTTTAGACACCTAAAAGTTTAAGTGTACGCTATATTTAGAATATTTGCTTTACCTTGCCGTCAGGCAGCCCTTTCTGACGGGTAACTGAAGCTGTTGCTCTCTTCAGAGCCACCAGACTCCATTGACAAAAAACAGTAATTTTACCTTGTAGAACACAGGAGTTGCAGGTCTACCGCTGCTTTGATAGGTTAGTTTGTTTGTGTTATTGTGTGACTTTGGGGAATCCGAACTAACCCTTTAAAACACCAAAGTCACACAATAACACAAACAAACCAGCTGATCGAGGCAGCGGTAGTTTTCTGCAAGGAGAAATTACTGTTTTTGTCAATGGAGTCTGGTGGCTCTGAAGAGATTATACAGTAGATGATATAAGATCTAGATAGATATAATGCAATGATATAAAGCGGTGAAAATAATCTTAATATAGTGTACACTTTTAACTTTATGGTGGCTAAAATGTTTTGCTGCTGCGCCCGTCTACAGCAGTACATTGCTTTGCTGCCGTGCAGGTACTCCTGTATGTTTCTCCAAACTGGAGGCGTGCCGACCGTCTAGTAGGTAATACACTGACTATGGATACAAACCTCATACAACCCCACCTCAAAGCATCCGAACGATCCCTTAGACATTTTTTCTCAGTACAGACTCACTTATGTGTGTGTTTTGTCCCTCAGGGCTGTGTATAAAGATGCCGACCTCTACCTGCTGGATGCACCTTTCACCCACCTGGACATCGTAACAGAGAAAGAGATCTTTGAGAAGTGTGTATCACCAACAGAGAGTCTTTCATGTGGAGGAGGTGGGGGTGGTTGAGCTGAAAGTTTTTAAGTTCAAGGTCAAGGTTATCTCTTGTTGTCTCAGACACACACAGTCGGGCTCACTGTGGTGAGTCACAGCCGCTTATTCAAACTGACATTCTCAGGAAATAGGAGTCGAGCAACAAGGGAATTATCCTTTGATGAAATATGGACTTTGGTAATCTTTCAGAGGGCAGCTTGTTAATTTCTAGTGCTGGTTATTCTTTGAATTGTTGGCACTTCATCCGGTCTTTTCCCTCCTTTGTTTGACAAGCTTGGTTTTTAAAGAAAAAAACAAAACCAAGAAATATGTAAAAGTAGACGCATGAATTGATCTCCGTTTTCTGTCTCTGCACAGATGCGTCTGTAAACTTATGGCTTCCAAGACGCGCATTGTGGTCACCAGCAAGTTGGAGCATCTCAAACGAGCCGACAAAATCCTTCTGCTGCACAACGGAGACTGCTACTTCTACGGCACCTTCTCAGAGCTGCAGGCCAAGCGCCCTGACTTCAGCTCCCTCCTCCTCGGCATGGAAGCTTATGACAACATCAACGCAGAGCGACGCAGCTCCATCCTCACAGAAACGTTCCGCAGGGTCTCCATCGATGAAACCGCTGGCTTCCGAGGCCCAGAGACAATTCGCCAGTCATTCCGCCAGCAACCGCCTCCGATAATCGTCTCTGGACCCCAAGGCCATCCTGGAGGTGATGGCTACCCAGAAAAACGCAAACAGTCCCTCATCCTCAGCCCCCTGGCAGCTGCTCGCAAGTTCTCCTTCATCGCAAACTCCCAACAGACTGCGAATACTCCCCAGTCCACGACGATAGAGGACGGGGTTCGTGAACTTTCTGAGAGGAAATTCTCCGTAGTGCCCGAGGATGATCAGGTAGAGGAGGTGCTCCCCAGGGGGAACTTGTACCATCATGGGTTGCAGCACCTCAACGGGCAGCGCCGCCAGTCTGTCCTGGCGTTCATCACCAACTCTCAGGGCCAGGAGCGGCGAGAGCAGATGCAGTCGTCCTTCAGAAAAAAGCTGTCCATCACTCCACACTGCGACCTGGCGTCTGAGATGGACATTTACGCCCGCCGCCTGTCCAAGGACAGCGTTTATGACATAAGTGAAGATGTGGATGAAGAAGACATGGAGGTAGAGCTTTGTTAGATGCTTTTTCAAGGCATACTAGAGTACATGAGTTGACAGGTTTTATTAGGGACCGCCAAAATCAACACTAAATGAAAGTTCCTCCTAGTAGCTTTAAAGTTTGTCTGGATATAAGATATAACAGCAACTTTGTTTCTTCACAGCAATGCTTCGCAGATGAACGTGAGAACATCTTTGAAACTACCTCATGGAGCTCATACCTACGCTACATCACCTCCAACAGGAGCTTAGTATATGTCCTCATTTTCATCCTCTTAGTCTTCTTCATTGAGGTAAAAATCACCATCTTTAAGTTATTGTTTTTTTTTACTTTTGTAAATTTAACTAACAATAAATATGTTTCTCTTTCAACTAGGTTGGTGGTTCAGTCATTGGCATTTTCCTCATTACTGAGTAAGTGTCATGTTTCATGTTCACTGAGACTAAAATAGACATTAGTGCCTGTGTTGTTCCTGTCTGCACTGAAATCCGGCACCCCACAGAAATACTAAATATTTTCATGTATTTTCTTTTTTGACAAAAAATATTCATTAGTTAAAGAAGTTTTTAACAAAGATATTGAAGATGTTTAATGAGAATATTTTTTTCTTTTGTAAGACTATGATTTTGTAGTAATTTTTAATTTGTTTTCTCTATGTTTAAATATATGAATAAAGGATGCACCGATATCAGATATCGGGCTGATTCTGACTCAAATAGCTGGGCTGAATATCAATATGACAATGGGAACGATCTATTCAATTTAATTCTATATGTATTTACTACTATATATACATTATATTATTTAATTCCTGTTTAAATTTTGACAAAGTTGTTGCTGCATTAAAAAGGTTTACAATTGAATTGTAATTCCTGTTAGTTGTGAAGATTTTATTTTTACCAAGTTGCTGGTGTACGATTTATCAGGATAATAATGAATAACAATTCAGTAAAATTATATCTATGTATTTACTATTTACATTTTGTTAGGAAAGCAATGTTAAAGTCCAGCCCGATGTTGCCTTGGACTAAAGTTTAGTCCGTGTTTCATTCTCAACCCCTTTGCTCTGTTCTACCAGTGAGATCTGGAGGGACGGCGCCAACCCTGCATCACCAAACTTCATCGACGAGCAGCACCAGAACGCCTCGTCGCCCCCCACCCACCTGGCGGTCATCGTCACACCGACCAGCGCTTACTACATCATCTACATCTACGTGGCCACGTCGGAGAGCGTGCTGGCCTTGGGGTTCTTCAGGGGTCTCCCGTTAGTGCACACGTTACTCACTGTGTCCAAAAGACTGCACGAACAGATGCTCAGCGCCGTGCTACGAGCCCCCATGGCGGTGCTCAACACTATGAAGACAGGTGACTTTCTCAGTTTACTTTCTTTATCTTTTTTCAGGGATATTCTGTGTGGTTTAAATAAAAACAATGTCATGACAGTCAACATGTATTCTCTTGTTTTGTCAAGAACCACATCTGTTTAGCCATGTCAAATACCATACTAATGTAGTCATTCACTTCAGTGAGTTTTTCCTGACCTTCTTTCTTGTTTGTCCTCTTCCAGGCCGCATCATGAACAGATTCACCAAGGACATGGCCACCATAGATGACATGCTGCCTCTGGTGCTGTTTGACCTCATTCAGGTATTTAACCAACACTGGATGATGCAACATGTAACAGTGTTTTCAAGTATCAAGGTTATATTTGTCACATTTTCAACATCTCTACATTATGCAGTGAAATACATGTTTGCCTCCTGCAGTACTGTACTTGAAATATCAATAATAGAGCTGTCAAAGTTAACGCTATGATAACACGTTAACGTTTTAACGCCGCTTATTTCTTCAACACATTAACGCAACTTGCAGGGTTGTAGGGGGCTCAGTTTTAAAGCTAGAGTGAAGATGCTGGTATCAAATGAAACTTTAAGAACCTAAGGAATCAAGTGGTACCAACCATGTCATACCAGCATGTTGCGAAGGAGGCTAAATAACGCTTCAAACTTGCATGTATCGTTGGTAGTACTATATTATTTCTGCTCATTCTTCTCTTTTTTCCCCCCTCTCCCACCAGCTCACATTGATTGTTACGGGTGCCATCTTCACCGTGTCCATCATGCGGCCTTACATCTTCATCGCTGCCATCCCGTTGGCCGTCGTCTTTGTTATCCTCAGAAAGTACTTCTTACGAACTGGACAGCAACTCAAGCTACTGGAGGCTGAAGGTGAGAGTGGGGCGGGACATGTGTGTGTGTGTGTGACATTGTGCTATTATAGGAATAGTGCAATGACTCCTTTTGGTCAAAACGCGATGAAAAGGCTGCGTCTCATCACAGCATTGTGTGGAAAGTAGAGTATTAAGGTAAAGAGATTGAACTTCTCATACAAAAGAAATGTAAATCTAAAAATCTGCAATCACATGATTAATACATTTAATTAAATGTAGTAAATGCTTAATTTCAAATGTGGAACTTAAAAATACATTCTGAATGCATTTAGATGTATTTAAAGCTTAATATATTTATAATATTCTTTAAAGTCTATTTAAGGTTAGTTCTACAGAATATATCCAAATGTTTTCTTACTGTGCTATGCATTAGAAATCTATTTAAAATGCATTGTGGATAAAACATAACAGTAAGCTTGCTGATGTGTATGAAGACATATCCTTGAGTAACAGGCTGAATTGCTGCCAGCCTCAGGGGTGTTGTTCTTTAGCGCTAGCTCTAAGAGAATTTACTCCTGAATATAATTTAAGTTTTACATTTTTATTTCTCTTTTACTTGACAACATAATGAAAGTGAAGAGTTAAGAAGGAGGGCAACAGTCAGAGACGAGATCTGCAAGAATGCAGTGATGAAATGGCAAATATTCAGGAAGAATAAAAGTGAGAACATGACAGGAAAACCAATAGAGTGAACAGAGGAAGAGGAGGGGGGGGGTTCAGACGCCAGAGTCATCATAACTGCCAGCAGGGCTGGCGGATGGCCCGGGTCCAAGGGGGCAAAGGTCCTGTTGAAGAACAAAAACATGACAGAGGAAGAGTTGAAGGAGAGGATGGATGGGCTGCCTCAGAGGGGCGGGAACCGTTAGAGGAAGTGAGGCAGGGCGAATAAAATGACCATTATCCTCCAATCAACAAAGAGACTGGTATCCCTGTGAAAAGATGGAAACTATTCCTAAAAGCTTTTACACATTAGACAGTTGATCATGGGGTTTGTGGGGGTTTAACCTTTGGGTGTACTTTTGCAGGACAATCTCTTTAACTACTAGAACTTCTCCCCAAGTGAGAGTATCATAATAAATGGTGTGTTGCAGAGATGGTCAGTCTGCTTACAGTGTTTTGGTAATGATGAGAAAGGTGGCGTAGTAGAGTAGTGGTCAATTTGGCTTACAAACAGCACTCAGTAGTAGTCAATATTAAATACTACAATTTCCTCTTGTTTTTGTTGGTAGCCACGATTTGTTTTTATTTTGTTAGTAGCCATTTATTTCTGGGCCAACATTTTCTTATTTTTGCTCTTCTCTTAAGTAAGAGAACATTTCACGAGTGGTTGTGGTACCCAGTGGTACTCAGTCCACACATTTTGTCCAACGAGAGGAAAAATTAAAAAAAAAAACGCATGAATATCTTATAATCACATTTAGATTATTATATGTTTTAAATTAATTATAATGATTGGATTATTAAAGAAATACTATTGGTCAATTTATCCATAAAATCCTTTGGATGGTATTTTGTTTGTTCAGCTTGTGAATGGCTCACATACTGCTCCTCGAATCTTTTTGATCTTCCTGTAACCCCAGTACTGACACTCTGGAATTTAACAGTACCTTAATTTCACTTCTGCTGAAGTTCTTCTTCTTACGCAAACTATCAAACGGTCAAACTAGGCAGCCGACCTTCAGCCTGGTGTGTAAAGGCCTTGAAGGGATAGTTTGGGTGTTTTGAAGTGGGGTTGTATGAGGTTCTGATCCACAGTCAGTGTATTACCTACAGTAGATGACGGTCCACAGTTTGAAGAGACAGACGGGAGTTAACCGCATGGAAGCAAAGCAATGTACTGCTGTGGACGGGGGCAGCAGCAAAATGTATTTTAGACACCTAAAAGAAAGGCTCACCTAAAAAAATTGATGTCCATTTAAGTGTATGTATATTTAGAATATTTTTCGATGGAGAACCGAACTGAAAGTGAAATTTATATATATTATTTTTTTTAATCTGAGCCTGCTTGCTTTAGAGAGAGCATAGATAAGTTTTACTTTCAGTTCAGTTCCCCGTCGTTAAGGAGAATGAAAGGGCTGTCTGATGGCAAGATAAAGCGGTGAAAATATTCTAGATATAGCGTACACTTAAACTGATATTTATTTGTTTAGGTGGCTAAAATACATTTTGCTGCAGTACATTGCTTTGCTCCCATGCTGCTACTTCTGTCTGTTACTATGGATAAGTACCTCATACAACCCCTCTTCAAAACACCCGAACTATCCCTTTTAAGCAAGGAATCTGTGTGTGTGTTTGTTCTTTGCTTATCTCGAGAACCGTTCATCCGATCTACTTCACACTTGGCGAGTGTATTACAGGGGAACCAAGAACTTGCGTTGCCAAAGTTGGTGCAATTTGAAAACGTGACACCTTCAATATTAATAAACTTTGAGCAAGCAATAGCGCGCCGTGCAGCGGGGCTTCAGGGCTCTGCAGACTGAGAGTGATTCTGAGAAACAATTTCATAGATTAGAGCACTGCACATTTATCTAAAAGTTGAGAAGTCCTAGTGTGGCAGCCAGCAGGACGGTGCAGCTCTGTACAGCCAGAGGAGGATGAGAAAACAGGTCACCGGACTGCTGACGAACATGCCACATGTGTTTTTTGGACTTCTCTGCTCTGCTCTCACTTCTGTTACTGAATGTGCTTTTCGGTGATGACGGCGAGGTCTTTCCGGAGCTGCTGAGAGCACATCGGGGTCAGAGAGACGAGCCGAGCTGGGATTTCCTCCAACCCCATCCTGGTGTCGCTCTCTCTGGCGTCACAAGAAGCATGTCTGACAAAATACTGTGGACATTTTATGTGTATTAGTCACTCAAATGTTTATTAGAATGTTTTCGCTTTTTGGCAGCATTGTTTTATTTATATTACTCAAAGATACCCCAGATGCATCCCCCAAAAGTCCAACTAAAGAGGAATATTGAAAGCAGAGAGAGATAAGTGGCTTCAACTGTGCTGTACCACAGAGCCAAATCTGGTTAGAAGTTAGAAGTGAAAGAAGCTGCAGTTGAAGCTATATAGATCAACTGAACAAATATTTGTAAAGCAGCTTATAAAATATTAAACTGTACGTACTTGAACCATGTGTGTTTCTCCTCCTCTCCTGCAGCTCGTAGCCCCATCTTCTCCCACCTCATCATCTCGCTGAAGGGTTTATGGACAATTCGGGCGTTTGGGCGTCAGACCTACTTCGAGACGCTCTTCCACAAGGCGCTGAACACTCACACAGCCACCTGGTTCCACTACTTGTGCACGCTGCGCTGGTTCCTCTTCCGCTGCGACATGATCTTCGTCCTGTTCTTCACCGCCGCTGCCTTCATCGCCGTGGGAACCAACCGTGAGTGACGGGATGACTGTGGGTGGACAAATGATGTGGTGCATGCATAAAAAATATGCTCAACTCATAACATGGCAAACTGCAGCCCAACAGGCAACAACAGCTGTCAGTGTGCTGACTTGACTATGACTTGCCCCAAACTGCATGTGATTATCATAAAGTGTGCATGTCTGTAAAGGGGAGACTCGTGGGTACCCATAGAACCCATTTTCATTCAGATATCTTGAGGTCAGAGGTCAAGGGACCCCTTTGAAAATGACGATGCCAGTTTTTCCTCGCCAAAATTTAGTGCAAGTTTGGGACGTTATTTAGCCTCCTTCTCGACAAGCTAGTATGACATGGTTGGTGTCAATGGCTCATTAGGTTGTATAATTTCATATGATACCGGTGTCTTCACTTCACTAGCTTTAAAACTAAGCCCGCTACAACTTTAAAAATCACAAGTTGCGTTAATGCATTAAAGAAATGAGTGGCATTAAAACGTTAACTTTGACAGCCCTGCAAAAAACTCAAAGAAAAACGTCCCTGGGTATCCCCCAGTGGTGTCTAGCCATTTAATAGATTTTGGCCACTAAATCTGTCACCAAGCAAACACAAAGTGCTGCTGAAATACTTTCTTCCAAAGAAATAGTCCAAAAGAAAACTAGTTTGGGAATTATTCCCAGTAACTGAGGTGCTGCTCTTGGTAAAACAATGCTTTTCAACACATTTTCATTAGCATTCATATTGAAGGAAATGCCGAAGTTTCAGAGGTGAATATCTCAAAAGCTGAGCTCATAAAAGTGAAACTATCTGCATGGCTACAAACCAGTGATAAGAAAATGTTTTTGGGGGAATCTGACCTTTTTAACACAAATACTATAAAAAACACGTTTGCATGGTTTTCATACAACAACAGTTGCCCCAAATTTGCTGAAACTGAGAAAACAGCATTGTGGCAAACCTCAGTCAACAGGGCACTGTCATCTTGTTAGGGAAGCCTTTAAGGAAACCAGAGCAGCAGTTTGTTCACATGAATCCCAGGAAGGAGGGAACATCTTGAAATTCCAGTAAGTTGGTTAACATCTTATTATTTCCACTGTGCCTATTGAGTGAAGAAGCCTCGGTCTTATCTGGGTGTTACAGTGTGGAGAGTCAGATATCAGGATCATAACAGACAGTTTGTCTGTTGATCAAAAGTGTCGGAATGCCACCGGATAAAATGTCATGTACAAAAGGAAGTGTGTTTGTCAAATTAAATGAATGGGAAACACAAGTGCACGCACACACGTATAAAAAACACGTGTTGCTGCGTCATTCCCTGTGTTTATGTTGAGAGCAGTTTAAAGGGTCATTTCACAGCTCATTATTTCCAATAGAGCACGAAGCAGAGCTGCAATACCTGACCGCTGCTCTGACATCAGAGAGCAGCTTTGATTGGACAATAGTGATGATTGTGTGTGTGTGTGTGTGTGTCTGTGTGTGTGTCTATGTGTGTGTGTGTGTTTTCTACAGAGGACAAACCCGGGGAGATTGGCATCATCGTGGCCCTGGCTATGCTCATCCTGGGGACTTTCCAGTGGGCTGTCATCACCAGCATCACTGTAGACGGACTGGTATGTGGTTCACAGTAAGACCTGACCTGCATTAAAATACCACACAACCAATGGCCAGTTAAGAGTGTGTCAAGCGTTACAAACACACACATCAGAGGAGGTTTTGCTGAACGTGTATGAGTTCGTTTTTTAACACCTGTGTCTGCAACCAGGTCCTGTTCCTGTGACACTGAATATGCTTTTACAGTTTGTTTGTGGAAGGATACACTTCCAATTATTGATGACATCTAGTTATTGTTTATATGGAGTTTGAATGCACTTATTAGACAAAAGCATCTGCCATCTTTTTTCTTCTTGATCTGTGTAACAGCAGTAGCCGCTGCCATATTCAGATCTGTATTGTAGAGGGTAGAAGGAAGAACAGGGTGAACTGCACTCACCTCAGCAGTCAGTGCTGTTTATAATTACTGTATGAGGCTCTTTTAACCATCTAGTGGTTATTTTCTCCTCATATTTCGGTCATTGGAGCTGCCGGAGCTTATCACTGTGCAGGACGTTTTGTTCAGTACACACACACACTTATAGGGGTGGTGGTGTGTTTGGGGGAGCTGGCAGAGTTCTTCACAGAGTGACTGATATTCTAATGTGAGAAATGAACTCATTACTGTCAATAACTTTTTCAGTGATAGTAAGAGTACAGTAGCTACTAAAATATCCCTCTCAAGCACAAGAATGTTTAGTCTGATTTTGCTGAATCATTGCTTGAGTAAGAAAATCACATACCCCTTTGACTTTAACTTTGATGACAGGCTAAAGTATTAGTAAGTACAAGTTTTTCTCTCATTGTTAAGTACAATATTTCAGTCAAAATCAGATAAATATGAATGCGTTTTTTACACGAAGCTGTTGACTACTCTATTCTGATTGGTCAATCACAGCGTTCTACGGTCTGTTATTTCTTTATATCAGACCGTTGCTATGTATAACAGACCGTTGCTATGGGCGCAGTTCTGATGTCAGACTCTGGCGGACCGTTTTTGTGTTAAAGTATTGATTTCTTAGTAAGTAGCCATGTAATAAGAGGGATAATGTACAGATAACGGGTCATTGTTGTTAAATGTGTTTTAACACATTGCCATATCGCCCTGTCAGGGTTTATTTCAAAACAATGACCGGCTCGCTGTACATTATCCCTTACTTACTTACTTCAAAACATGTACAGCAGGAAACAAACAAGGTACTGAATAGTAAAAAGCCTAGAAACTCACTGGAGAACAGTAGTAAACTGTATTTATCCTGGGTAACTCCCAGTGACCCACAGCTCCTCTCACCCTCTCTTCTCTCTCAGATGCGTTCAGTGGATCGTGTGTTCAAGTTCATCGACCTGCCATCAGAGGAGCCGCTGCCGGGCAAATCCGGCGGCAAAGGAAGCCCCGACCTCGTCATCGACAACCCGCACGCCCGGGACTGCTGGCCCAACCGCGGCCAGATGGACGTCAAGGGCCTCACTGTCAAATACACAGAGGCTGGACGCGCCGTCCTCAGCGACATCTCCTTCTCCGTGGATGGAGGGCAGAGCGTAAGTCCTGACTGATGGGTAGAGAGCGTGTGTGACTGGATTTTAATGAAAGTCGGCAGAGTGATGCATGTTCGCTCTGCCTTATTGGATTTTAAAACATCAAAGCTCTGATTGGCCCGAGAGGGGCGCTGCAGTAATTAAAGGATCATAGGAAGGTTATAGGAAGGTGACATACCAGCCAGCAGGAAGGCTGTGTTACATGTGTGGTGACATGTTTACTGCTTGCTTTAATCAATATGTTTCTATTAACACTGGATCAATCAACTATGTGTATGTGAAAGGGGTCAACATCCCAGATAATTATCACCACCTCTGCAGCTCTCTTTAGCTCTACTGAGTGATTCAGAGACTTTCAGCTTGTTGCTTTGGATTTCTGGCTGCAACTTTCCTGTTTTGTTACAGTCTAAAGGGTCGTCCACACCAAAAACAATAACTATATCATTTATATTAATTTAACCGATTTTTAAGGTTGTCAGTTTTAAAACTAGAGTAAAGATACTGGCATCATATGAACTAAAAAACCTAAGGAATCCATTGGTACCAACCATGTCATACTGGCTTGTTGTGACGGAGGTTAAATAACGCTCCAAACTCGCACTAAATTTTGGCGAGGAAAAACTGCCATGGTCATTTTCAAAGGGGTCCCTTGACCTCTGACCTCAAGATATGTGAATGAAAATGGGTACTCTGGGTACCCACAAGTCTTCCCTTTACAGACACGCCCACTTTATGATAATCACATGCAGTTTGGGGCAGGTCATAGTCAAGTCAGCACACTGACACACTGACAGCTGTTGTTGCTTGTTGGGCTGCAGTTTGCCATGTTATGACTTGAGCATATTTGTTATGCTAAATGCAGTACCTGTGAGGGTTTCTGGACAATAGTTATCATTGTTTTGTGTTAATTGATTTCCAATAATAAATATAAACATACATTTGCATAAAGCAGCATGTTTGCCCACTCCCATGTTGATAAGAGTACTAAATACTTGAAAAATCTCCCTTTAAGGTACATTTTGAACAGATAAAAAATGTGTGATTAATCACGATTAAATATTTTAATCGATTGACAGCCCTAATCAACATATATATCATCATATAAATACAAAAATTGTTCTTAATCGGGGTGACTGCTCCTCACCAGGTCACTTCCCTCATGTCACCGTCACACCAGCTGCTTGTTCCAACACAACCCTTATTACTAAAGTGTAAACAGAAACACGTGCGCAGACCCACATCCAACATACAGGGACAGAATTTAATCTCTTATCACTTCATAAGAGGTTAAAGTAGGCTGATCAAGTTTCATAAGCTTCTACAAACACTTGAGCATTGAAATGTTGATGAAACCTGAAAACAGAGACTCAAATATCAGCACAAAATCCAAAAGCCGACCAGGAATGATAGCTACCCCAGTAAATATGGCAACTGTTTGATAACAAGTTGCCATATTGTGATAAGTACTCATAAGTTGATAACGTCAGTGTTGTGTTTCCCCCAAGTGGACAAAATAAATCAGTTAAAGCAGTTTTTAAGTTACACATTAGAAGAATTTGGGCAGGGAAGCAAGTTTTTTGTTCATATTTATCAACATTCAAATTAACAAAATGTTCCTGTCTGTGGCGAAAATGCAGACAATTAAGCAAGACCCTGAGGGAGCTGTGCAGTACTGTGCAGTATGAGTTAAAACAGCAACAATAGTATTGGTGACAAATGCTTTTTAGAAAACACTTTTTCCTTTTTTTTCATACATAGACTACACTCACCGCAGTAAATGTCTCCCTACTATCTGGATTTCAAATGTCTTTGCTGTTTAATTAGGGCAGAGGAGGAAGGCGGTACTGTAGTGGCCAAATAGCTTTCAGTGGAAAATAGAGAAAACATATAATATTTGACCGCGCTCTCTCTCTCTCTCTCTCTCTATCTCTCTGCTCCTGGCAGTAATTAAAGTCAGTATGAGCTCCTCATAATGAATCCTGGAGGACAGCCGAGCTCAGTGAGTGTCAGCACTTTAGCCTCGTCCCATTAGCTCCTCTATGGCCTCCTATAAATGGGCTAATTGTTGCTGCAAGGCTGCAGAAGAAAGGACGGAGAGCTTTTAGACTCCTAAACATCTCGAGGCAGGAGGAGTCCATTTCACAATGTCATGATTATACTCCACTTGTATCCATATGTACTGTACAGTATGTGTCCATGCAGTATACTTATAGAACTAACTGAAATGGTGTTAATTAAGCTTTTTAATCAACTGAAAAGCTAGTAGTGAGTGAGTATATTTAGCAGAGTAAAATGTTTCTGTTCTGGTTGTGTGTGTGTGTAGATGGGTCTGCTGGGTCGAACCGGTTCAGGGAAGAGCACCCTGCTCTCCGCTCTGCTGCGTCTGGCCTCCACTGACGGAGAAATCTCCATCGACGGCGTCTCCTGGAGCTCCGTCTCGCTGCAAACGTGGAGGAAGGCCTTTGGGGTGTTGCCGCAGGTACGTCTATGACATACATGGTTTACAAGAGGTCGCTGGTTCAAATTCACATACTGTTGACGCTCATATCAGTAGTTTGGCAATATGGAAGTGCAGAAAGGTGATTTAAAAGTTAAATCAATTGTTCAGAATTCACCTTTTAGAGAGTTACATCTGAAACAATCAAGAGCTTTTCAAACATTGAAAGCTTTTCTTTATCTTGCACGGCAGCTGGATTTTCTCAATGTCACGAGATCACATATCGCACGAAAATCCTTCTCGTCAGGCTTCAAGTAATGCGTTTGTGTTTCGAACCACAGTGGTTCGGACCAATCGGCGTCCTGTGAGGAGCTACTGGCAGCTACGGGCGTGGTTTAGGTGTGTGAGACGACACGGAGAGAGGCGACTGTTCGTTCTAAACAACAATGGATGGATTGTTATTATGAGGGCAGCACTTCTCATTCCAAGACAACCTTTCTAATCCAGTTCCTTAACTATGATTTAAATGTTTTGAACAGAGAGTTTTTATTCTGACCGGCTCTTTCCGGATGAACCTGGACCCACACGGACGTTACAGCGATGAGGAGCTGTGGAGGGTCGCCGAGGAGGTGAGGTTCCGATTCCTCTTTTCATCTGCTGTGTTTATAATTCTGGCCATTATTGGTAAACCAGTCTAGTCTACTACACAGTTTAATTAATCAATTAGAGGTCATTTGGAGGAACTTTAGATTTTCTTTTTCTTAGTTGTAACATTTTCCAGCCTGTTGTTCTTGTTGTTGTGATTGTTCTTCTCACACCACTAGAACAGAGGTCAAAAAGGAAATGTCAAAACACAAACGCCCTCCGTGATGGACAGTGGAGTGAATTCTAGAGTATGATGTGTTTTGTGTGTCGTCAGGTGGGTTTGAAGTCGGTGATCGAGCAGTTTCCAGACAAGCTGGACTTCCGGCTGGAGGACGGAGGCAACGTGTTGAGCAACGGACACAAACAGCTGATGTGTCTCGCCCGCTCCATCCTCAGCAAGGCCCGCATCCTGCTGCTGGACGAACCCTCTTCCTACCTCGACCCCATGTCAGTATCAACGCCAGGACACTAATCTGTGTGTGTGTGTGCGTGCGTGCGTGTGTGAGTGGGTGTGTGTGGGTGTGTGGGTGTGTGGGTGTGTGGGTGTGTGGGTGGGTGTGTGTGTGTGTGTGGGTGGGTGTGTGTGTGCAACATAGTGTCTATAGTGTAAGATTGTCCACCTTTTTAGTGTGATGCAGTTTCCAAACTTTATTTTGAGTTCAGAGTTTATTTTAATAATTTGAAACTGAGCATCAGGAAAAAAACCACATAAAAGCATACTTACTTACTTTTACTTTACCATTTAATGCTACTTTATTGTTCTACTTTACTACATTTCAGTACACAGTGTAGTAATACTCTGTTACTAGTAAAAGCCCTGCATTTAAAATCTTTCTAAAAGCATTAATGTGTATAAGTAAGTAACGAATATACCGGTTCAGAATCTGGCATGTGAATTTATTTTATTCATTTATGTATTTTTATTTCTTTACAATCTGCAACCAACAAATCCTACTCATTGTGCCTTTAAGTGTTTTCTTTTTTTTACTCATGCTTTTTATTGTTTCCGTAAGAAAAATGACTACGACAACCTAAACCATGACAAATTATATATATATTAACATATAGTAATTAGATAGTAATTGTAAATTGAAAAGCAAAGTATTCAAAAACGAGGGAAGAGAAAAAATGGTAATAATAATAATAAATTAAATAGAGAAATGAAAATTATAAAATAAAATAAAAATTATAACAAACATTAGTTTTAAATTAAAATAATAATAATAATAATAATAATAAAGAAATACAAATAAATACATGAATAAAATAAATTCACACTCCAAATTCCCAACACCTAAAGTACTTACATCCCTGTGGTCCCGCCCCCACGTTGATTCTTTTGGTAAGATTTTGAATGCAGGACTTTTACTAGTAACAGAGTATTACAACACTCTGCTACTGCTACCTATATTTAAGTAAAGGATCTGAGTGCTTCTTCCACCACTGCATACTGGATTCAAAATTCAAAATGCATCTCTATGTCACTATCAGATAGATTTAGCACATATTAATAAGAGCAATCTGCCTGCATTACTGCTGTCTCTTTGATATTTGTCTTTTTTTTTTTGCTTTTATGGGCACTTGAGAAGCTTTGATAAACATGTTTTTGCAAGAAAGGTGCCTCCTACTGTGCACTTAAACACAGCTGATACCTGAAAGTGATCAAGGGTTGTGTGTTTGTAGCAGCTCAAGTCACCCAAATCCAACATGTGTGGTGCTCCTGTCACTGCATATGGTGACAATCTAGAGTGCTTAGGCTAATTCTGACCTACTGTATGAGTGTGTATGTGTATGTGTATGTGTGAGTGTGTGTGAGACCATATGTGCAGAGGGGAGTTCATAATGGTAAATGAAGCCTATAATGAGCAATCTAGTTTAACCTGAGGCCAACGCTGCCTGCTCTTTCATGTTGGCCTCAATGGGAGCATAACGCTAAGCTGATGATGATGATGATGATGATGATGATGATGATGACGGTGTGTGTGTTTGTGTTTGTGTGTGAGCAGAACGTTACAGGTCCTGAGGAAGACGCTGAAGCACGTGTTCTCCGGCTGTACCGTCATCCTATCAGAACACAGAGTGGAGCCGCTGCTGGAGTGTCAATCATTCCTGGTAGGTTTTGGGATTTTCTGCTTGTTATTTGAGTCTGTTTTCAGAGTTTCACCTACCAAAGCTTGTCCTGTCTCTACTGTCAACTCTGTAAGGCAAAAAATAAATACCATACCTTAAAAAAAAAGTATGTTTTGCTTCATATTGCCTGAACTGAACCCGACACTAAACTCCCAGTTTGTCATCCAACAGACAGTTTCATTATACTGTTGACACAATTTAGGACAACACATCCTGCACCACATACACTCGCTGTGGTTGTAGAGTGTACCTAATGAAGCTTTGACAGATTAAGTAAATATTTAATGTATTTTTTAGGACATGATGTAACTTTTTCCACAAATTTTAAAGCAATCAATCCCACTGTTGAACTAAAATTGTTTCCTGCAACATTTCCACCTCCAATGAGCTTTTATTTTTAGATCTTAGAAACATCATATTTAGCAATAAAACACATTTATAAACCCACTTAACCGACGTCTCCTCCCTCCCGTCTATGCAGATGATCGAGGGCAGCTCCATTAAAAGCTACGACTCCATCCAGAAGCTGCTGAACGAGACGAGTCACCTGAAACAGGCCATGAGCCAGGCCGACCGGCTCCGCCTCTTCCCGACGCTCCACCGCCTCAACTCCAGCAAGAGGGCGCCGCCGCAGGCCGCCAAGATCTCGTCCCTGCCGGAGGAAGCTGAGGACGAAGTCCATGACACTCGCCTCTAACCAACAAGGCAACAAACACACACACACACGCCTAACTGTAACAGACAAAAACAAGGGGTTTGATCCAGTGTTTTGATACTGATCATTTTGAGGATAAGTGGCCAATAATTAGCAGTGAAACAGCATCTCACTCACTATGGGACACTAAAAATTAAATATAAAAAATACTTTTCAATTACTATTCAATAGTAGAAGACCTCAATTTACACTGAATCATAATTGGCTAAAATCAAAAATGAAATGCTTGAAGAAAATAAAAATTCCAAGTTTTCCATCATATCATTTTCCAGCACAATGTGGAGGCGGAGATTACAGAAACAGAAACTTCATATTAGAAGTGTGCAAAACTTAAGAGCAACACCACATATTGACCAACACAGTACAACATGTCTGCAAGTTTAGAAAAGATATTATGTAGGTGGATTGGAATTAAAAGATGCAAGATGCTGTTAATCTGTTACTAAATTAGAAAAAGAATAATAATCCAGAGTGTGTATGTGCTGCAGGGAGAGATCTGATTAGGAGGATCTGACTTCCAGGAGCAGAGCTAGAAGTAATATGCACATAATAACATGTCCCAAATGCTATGGGTGAGTCTGAGTAACTGGACACTTATTTGTTGGACCATCTCAAGTGCCTTTGCAGATTTCAGTCAGTCAGGGTTTTTTTGGGGGGGTCTGATCAAGCTGTGTGAGGGTTCCTTCGGTTCAGATAATCCTCAGTTTTTTTCTCTGACACCAACATATTTTTTGCTTTGAAAAAGCATAAATTGCATTATAGTTTTTTCGATAATTGTTTTAAAAAAAAAAACTTTCATTGGTTTGAATTAAGGGACTTTTACTTGCTAAGAAAAAAAGTTTTGTTCTGAACAGCCAGCTGCTTTTCACTGGAGCCTTCAATCTCTTTATTTTGTTTTAACTCGGACTGAACACTAAAATAGCAGCCACTGTAGAAGTCTGACTTATTCTACGGTATCCTGCACGATCGGATTTATCTCCTGTCCAATTATGAAGTTTGACTTCTTATTTGCATTTTGATGTATTGCATTAGAAAAGCCGTATAAGAAACGGCGATATAAAACTTTCTCATTTGCGGAAAAAGTTTTTACGCCTTTGTCGAAAAGGAGTTGATGCGCTAAACGGATTATGGAAATGACTTTGTTGAATAAATTCTGACGTAGCGAACATTTAACTCACATGACTTTCCAGCTGTTTCCACTGTTGCCATCTTCCAGGTTATATATTTATATCGTCTTCATCTCCAGACGGCATGAAACATGGTTTTCAGAAAGGCTGCCCAGTTGGAATAAATCTGAAAACGCTTTTCTCACATTTGTGTCTGTGGACGAGGAAAACAAAGCTTCTCCAAAACGTTAAGGTTAACAAAAGAACTTTTTCGATTTTAAAATCTGTAAATCCGACAGGAAGAAAAGAGATCAGAGCCTTGTGAAACAGTGAATTAAGGCAAACTAGAGAAAGAGTAAGACTTCTACAGTGGCTTCATGTGTGTTGCGTTGAAGTATCTTCTGAATATTTGCTTTTGTATCTTCGGTTAGTCGGTCAAACCCTGCACAGTAACATCACTGCCGTCAACACACGCATCAACAGGAACAGTGAAACAGTGACGCTATCGGCTGACGCTAACGAGTGATTACTCAGAAACTCTTATTTTTCTATCTGTATGCACTTTAGAGACACCCTGAGGTACTCATCAGCTTTCACAGCAAGGAAACAGTCAAATGATTAAATGCTGTGCAACAGTGTTTTTTTTTCAAAGTCTTTGTCAACAAATTACGCTTTTTACTTTCATTTTTCAGCCTCTGTTATTATTATAGAGAGATGGTTTTAATTCATCAAAAAACTAAATTTTCTATTTGAAATAAAGTATATTTTTTCAGAGCTGTTGCTGTACAAACGCAAAACAAACTTTAAGCATTTCTTTATCATTTTCCAAGTTATATCTGTACTTCCCTTGGAAACTGGAAACCATTTTGACTCTTCTAACATCACTTTATTTTCTTTGGTTGAGGGAAGAGTGTGTTGCTCCTTTCATACTGTATAATAGTTTTGTAAAGCAGCGATGATGAAAATTAAGGTACCATGGAGAAATGCCTTGATATGTAAACTGTGACGACAGATTTTTTTTACAGAGTAAATTAAGAACAAAGCTGTTTCTTACTCATAGGAAAGGGACACAGATGTCCAAAAAATGTATAAATGTATTTGTTCAATCAACTATATTTCCAGTAAAACTAAAGATTTGAGAATGTCATTGTGGTTGTGTCATTTGTGTTAAAAGCCGGTTACCGTCGGTTATGTTAAAGGAAATTCTGGTTAAATATTTGGGTCTTGTTCTTGAGGTGTTTGTGGCTTAAATCAATAATTATACTGTAGAGGGTGCAATTTCTACTATAAGACAGTCACAACACAGATTTTATACTGTAAAGTGAGGTGTATGGAGGACGCAACCTGCCAAAATTAAAATGCAGCAAAAATAATTTTAAAAATAAAAGTAGCCATTAATTAATTGATCAAATGTGACAAATTTATATTTTTGTTTTAATTATATTTTTCTTTTTTATTTATCTTTGTATTAATTCCTTTATTTATTTATTTATTTACTCCTGTTTAATTTTAATTTTTATACATTTTTTAATTAATACATTTTTTTTGCATTTATTTTATATTTATTTTTAAATGTGTGTATTTATTTATTTTTGCATGACTTTTTCTTTGCATTTCACCTCTTATTTGGGTGGGGAGAGAGGCGGAGGGACCGTTAGACCCAGCGCTGCCACCAGCCCACTGTTGGGCTCATTTTCTGTAACCAGTGTAGCATTAATGTTTGGCAGAATTAGCAAACTACTTAACTAGCCAGCTGTCTGCTAGTTATCCAGATAGCTAGTTAGCTAATTCCACCATGTTTTAAGACGGGGAGCTGATATTTGGTTCGAGGGCCTGAACGTTGGACACTGCTCTGGACGGCTGCCTGGCTGGACTGACGGACGACAGCCTACACACAAATACAGAGTTTGGTGAGTTTGAGCCATTTTTCCTCCTCACAGTCAAGAAGAAATATTCATCTAATTTATTAAACTCAGTGTTGAAGCTTCCAAACTAACACGTCTTTTCTCTTGTTTAAAGGTGCAGTGTGTAGGATCTGGCCGAGGCGAAAACATGAAAAAGCAAATGTCCCTCTCTAGAGCCAGTGTCTGGTTTGTCAGTTCTGGGCTACTGTAGAAACATGGCGGCCGGCTCCGAGAAGAGGACCCCATCCGTATGAAGATGTAAACGACTCATTCTAAGGTAACGAAAACACGATTCTTATTTTCAGGTGATTATACACTAAAGCAGCGGTTCCCAACCTGGGGTCCGGGCCCCCCTTAGGGGTGCGCCAATTCAATTCAATTCAATTTATTTTTATATAGCGTCAAATATATTATATAGCGCCAGGATTTGTCTGTTCTGAGGTTGTTAAAATTAGATTTGCACATGTACTGTACTAAAATCATAATAAAACACTTATTGGATAATTTATACAAAAGTATTATTTTTAGTTAGTTGGCCATATTCTGTTTAAGGCTGGTATTTCCGCACAGTTGCAGATAAAGATCAGGCTACGCTAGTATTAGTATTATACTATTTTTAAAGTTAGATTCCAGTGTTGGCTACGAAGGATTGTTTCAGACTCTTGTGATCCAAACATTTCCAATAACTCCAGAGCGTTGTAAAGTCCAAAAGTCAACACTTATTGCAAAACAGATAGATGGTATCATTTCCAAGTTTCACAACATATTTTTATCTAATGAAATATTCTGCTTAAATCTGTATGTAAGATAGTTAGCTAGCTAACTAGCGGACAGCTGACTGGATAAGTAGCTCGTTTTAGTCGTTACTGCTAAACCTCACCTGAGTGAGTCTGCAACTTGCCGTAAATCGGTTTAGTTTATAGGAAGAAGTTAGGAAGACCGCTATAACGGTCACAATGGCAACGGTACACATAAAAATGCTGCTACATTGATTTGAATGGGAATGTCCGTTCTTCTCCTATTCTATTTCTATGTACAAGGCACTCGGGAGTGCACATAAACGTCACATCCTTTGGATTTTCCACACAAAACCATCCGGAGTCCTTTACATAGAAATCAGTTCACAGGTTGTTACAGGCAACTGAGAAAGGGAAGGTCCGGGAAGATCTCATTTTTTTTAAGTTACATTATAATCCGTTAACACATTGGCAATACAAAGTGATTAATGCATGTAAATTGTTATATAAATCACGTCACCACTGTTGCCTGCCGCTCTTTCCACCTATAGTAACAGTAAAACTCATAACCGAATGCAAAAAATCCATATCCCTTCTCTGCAAGTTCATGAAAAGCATTCTGGGAAATGTTTAAACTTAATTTAACACTAGTAAGTCAGGTTGAGGAAAACTGGGAGCTCAATAAATTTAAAAAATGATCATCAGATTGATCATGTATTCGATTATAAGCACATCCAGGTAGATTTTTTTACTTTCACTGGTATTGGGTACTAAAGAAAACACTACAAAATCATCTTTTGGGACTTCTGGTTCTCTGTAAGGCTCTAAAAAAAATCAAGAATTAAAAGAAGAGGAAAAAGTCCGATGGGGATTTTTAACAGTGCCATTTTAATGTTTGTGCTTGAAAGACAATTCTTTAAAATTCAAACAGCTATCGTACAGATCAAAATCATAGGTTGACTAAAATCTCTCCTGTACATATGTATAGATATATTTATATTTATATATATATATAAACAATGTCCGCTTAACATAAAACTCGTCCTTCAAAAGTAAAAACATACGGAGAACACAGTAGTAATGGAAAGCAAAAAGGAAAGTATGAATTACACTGTAGGGCTCGGCCGGGGTTAAACATGACTCGGGGGAAATGATGGGCATTTAAAATATTTATTATGGCTTACAGTTGATAGGACATCCTGTGTTTATACAGTTCTATTACTTATTGCCACAGCCCCTTCACTCTGAAACAAGTGAAGGGTTCAGAACCAAACTTACAAACACTATGTACAAGTTTTGTTTTTTTCAGCAGTTTTTTGCTTTAAGGTTTCATCACTGTACAAGCGTCATACCACATACACCAATCTATAGAGCATTTAAACTTACTAATTCTTATTTACAAATATATTTGGTAAAACCCTGATTAATTTCAACAGTATTTAAACCAACCTTGCAACTATTTAAAGATAAAACACTTGAATATCTCAAAATACTTAATAGCAAAAACAACAAAAAAAGAAAATAAAATAAAAACCTGCTTGTTTCTTTCTTTGATCCAAAAACACTTTTTTTTTACTAAAAGGTAACACCTGTAAAGTACCTTCAGTTACTCTTCAGTGGCCTTATACCAGTAGGACAAGTACAGTATTTCACTTTAAGTACACATACATACTTTGTCAGTACTGTTCTGAGGCAGTTTCCACCAGTCAAATACTTTATATCCCAACTTATATCAGTAAATTCTTACACTGTCCCATAATATGCAGGTTGATACACTGGAATAAGGCAACAGTAAAGTAACCTGCTGCATTACCGTCTGTTGTTTTTTTCCCCACTTAAAGTCTTACCAAACCAAACAAATACTTCAAATACTGTGATAGAATAAAACTATGGTCCCCAAGTACACAACTGTAGTACAGTGTAACAAGTACGGATAACAAGTACAAATACTAAAAGTCAAAGGTCGTCAGGTACCTAGTCTTTACATCATGGAGGGAGGTTTTCACAGCGGAATCAGGAAGGGGGAGGAAGAGGAGGAGGGGAGGGTGGAGAAGATGTCTACTTGCTGTTGTTGTTGTTTTCATGCAGGTCTCTGTGGAGGATCCAGATGTCCTCGTGTGATTGGTTGTTTTCGTTGATGTTGTTGCGGTAGTAGTTGTTGTTGCTGCTGCTGGGAGGAGTCTGCTTTGTTCTGCTGCTGCTGCTGATGCTGCTGTTGGTGGTTCTGCTGCGGCTCGGGGGCGTCTGGGTTCGGCTGGGGCTGCTGCTGCTGCTGCTGCTGTTATTGTTGCTGCTGGAGGCAGCAGGGGAGGCTCGTGTCTGCTGCCCCCGGCTGCTCGGGACGGGGAGCTGCGATTTGGCGCGAGGGCCTGAACGTCGGTCGCTGCTCGGGACGGCTGCCTGGCTGGACGGACGGACGACAGTCTGCACAAAGAAACAGAGAGTTTGGTGAGTTGGAGCATTTTTTTCCTCATACAGTCAAGAAGAAATAGACATGTCATTTATTAAACTCCACCGTCAAAGCTTCCAAACTACCTCACAAAGTGTGTGGGATCTGGCGGCATCTAGTGGTGAGGTTGCAGATTGCAACCAACTGAAACTTACCCCATGCAGGAGAACTACGGTGAGGAGAAATATGCTCCCTATGTAAATATAAACGGCTCATTCTAAGGTAACGAAAACAACATTCTTATTTTCAGGTGATTATACACTAAAGCAGTGGTTCCCAACCTGGGATCTGGGTCCCCCTTAGGTGGGCGCCGAAGATCACAGGTGGGGCACCAGGATTTGTCTGCTCTGAGGTTGTTAAAATTAGATTTGCACATGTAGAACTAGTAAAAGTGTTACAAATACCTATGTAATGTTTATAGATGTTTGACAAACAATTTCTTAAAGGTTTACAAATAATTTAGTAATCATTTACTTTTTTATATAGTATATGAAATGTTATATTGTGTGCAACAATAAACTGTTAAAATAACAGAAATTATAGCATTACTAATAATTAGTAAACATGATTCATTATCATTTCATTGTTTGTTAACAGTAAAATAACTATTAACTAAGTTTAATTAACTATCAATTTACCATTCATAAATTATGGTTATTATAATACAATATTATGACTTTTTTTCGGACTTAATTTTGAAGTAAATAATCGGAGTGGAGTGCAGGCTTAAAGAAGAGTTTTATTTTAATAATTGTGTAGGTTGGCTAAGGTAAGGTACAGTATTTTTATGTTTTTTTTATTTTAGTATTATTTTACAGTATTTTTCCTGCAGGCCAGACATGACTCTGGTGGTCAAAAAAAGTTTAATGTTGTTTAGAAATGCAAAAGAATTGCAATGCAAATTTAACAAGCTGAATCCTACAGTCAAGATGCTACTGTACATCAAGTACAATCTAAACCTGCAGTGATGACATATTGTACAACAGTACAGTCCTGCTACAACTGCTAATACTGGACAGGTCAATTATGTGTGACAAACACATGAGACACATGATTAAAAGTTGTACAAAACAATCACACACATTCATTTTGAATTTGAGTCACCAGTTTGTGGCTCCGTCAGGTCGCTTAACGGAGCGATAATGATAAGAGATTAGTGAGGAGGGTGGTGTTTGTTTCTACAGGGAACAAAAAAATAATAACAGAAACGAGTATTCTGTTAGTTTAACATTTCTCCACACAGATTAAATACAGTAGCTATTATTTATAGCCACGCTGAGCTCAGTGTTAGTCATTGATGTATTTGCACTCTTGTTTTTTTCCCCTCCTCTCACCGTCTGCGGTCGCTGCTGGACGGCGGTTTCCTGCTCGGCCGTGCGGGGCGTCGTCGCTTCGCTTAGAGAGCTGGAGAACAGGATCAAGTCGTCTTTGGCCTGAGAGATCTGTGGGAGATGAACGAGAGCGGATGTTAAGCTGAGAGTAAAACCTCCGACCTGGATGTGAGTAACGACACACAGCTTTAAGTATTCTGTTAGTGTTCAACAGGTCATTATTTGAGGTAAATTACTGGGTGGGATGTTGGTGATGAGATGTCATCAGGGTCATGCAGGTCAAGGTCTGAGATTAGGGGATTACTTTGATACCAATAATTTAGAAACAAACAAAAAAAAAAAGATCATATTTTTGGCATAGTAAACAAGTATTTCTTTGAGGGATCTTTGCACCATAGCGTGGGTGGAAACATCTCTGAAAAAGTATTTAGGTCACCATTGGACATTAAACTCTAACGTCAGACTAATGAAATATATTCAGATAAGGTTTTTAAAACTCACACCTTGAAGCTGTTGACTAACTACACGGAAATTAGGGCTGTTAATCGATTAAAATATTTAATCATGATTAATAGCAAATTAATCACACATTTTTTATCTGTTCAAAATGTACCTTAAAGGGAGATTTGTCAAGTATTTAATACTCTTGTCAACATGGGAGTGGACAAATATGCTGCTTTATGCAAATGTATGTATGTATTTATTATTGGAAATCAATTAACATCACAAAACAATGACAAATATTGTCCAGAAACCCTCACAGGTACTGCATTTAGTAAACTCAAGTCCAACAGGCAATCCCTTTTTTTATTTCATATTTAATATTCCTTTTAACTAAATTAATCAGACAAAAGTCTTAATGTCCGTTAACGGTTAATTATAAACATCCCTAAATGTGCGCAACAATAAATTGTTAAACAACAAATTATAGCATTACTAATAACTAGTAAACATTATTAATTATCTTTTCATTGTTTAACAGTAAAATAACTATTAACTAAAGTTTAATTAACTATCAATTTACCATTTATTATTGATGGTTATTAGTTACATGAGATCCAATTTATTGATTTAAAATTGCAGTATGAGATAACACTTTGTTCCATAGCGCATTTATTATATCTGTAAATTTTAAGATTTATTGGTGAGTCCTTTGTTGCTACAGTAGAGTTATTAAACAATGACACTTACAGCTACATCAATTTAAACAGTTTTATGGTACATAGAGACTTGTATTGTCTAGTTATAAAATTATACCTTAATGACGGTTTATACAGTTATGACAAAGAAAGTCTGCGAAGATTAAAATAATGAATCACACTGAGCAGAGAGCGGCTGACGGTGTTGTACCAGCTGTGCGTGCGTGCGTGCGTGCGTACCTTGCTGATGTCTGGCTCTGACTTGCTGGAGCACATAGTCTGCAGCTCTCTGATTAAATCTGTCTCGTCATCAGAGAACACAGGCAGACCTACAGGCTCCCTACAAACACAAAAAAATACAATTTAGTGTCATATGTTAGCTTTTAATACACGGACGTGTAACATCACAACAAATGACAACACGCTAATAATCATCATGAGAGAGAACACAAACCTCTGGACTTTGCCATTAGCGATGAAGCTGACATCAGTGCTAGACAGTGAACCTGCAATCACAAGCACATATGAACAAAAGTTATTAATCAAACACGTCTTCAAAGGGTCAGTCCACTCAAATCACATAAAAATGTTTTAACACTACAGGAATCAAACCATGCAAATAGAGTTTTGAGATTTTTGCCACCCCAACAGTTATGTGTCTTAACTCGTTACTCAGCATAATCATTGACCTTTCTGTCAACAGTTTTCATTAACAACAACTTGCTATCGAAGGTAAACCATCCACACTGAGATCTGTGGATTATCCGGAGTAACAGGGCCGTTGTTTGAATGACAGCAGCATGCAGCACATGTTAAGCCTGTCAAACAGCGCCCCCTTGTGGATACTGCTGACAAAGTCCAGAGTAGGAATCCACATTTTTATACCTAGACATCTAGACCCACAAAGTCTGTCCCCTTTCAAAGATCCCAGATGCAGCTGAAAAATGCATCGTTGTTTTATGTTTTATTACTGGAGCCTTCAGGCGGTCCTCGTCAACTTGTAAAGTCAGGAATTATCACTTGTTGTATTGTAAAGTTGCAGGATGTAAATAATGTCAGCCAGGATTTAACCGCTCTTTGTTTTCACACCCTGCATATGTCGTTAAAAATTCAATTGTTGCATTGTTTGCCAGTTGTTATTCATCTTGTGTTGAAGTGAAACGTTACATCATGTACTGTTAACTTGGTTATTATGGAACCTTTTCTGGTTCTTACACTTAGACATTACACTTTACAAATTGACTAAGAGAGGCTAAATACGCCATTAGTTTTGGTCTCTGTGAGGCTAGAAGATGCCATTTACTTTAAGGTCATCTGAAGGGCACAGCTCCTTGGTCTTTCAGAGGATCCAAACCCTTAATTTGGGACACAGCTTGCATCACCGCTGACAGAGCAGCCATCTTACCCTCTCTAAAGGAACCACCAGAGCTCCAGCTTAAGGCGAGGTTTCCCTTCTTCCGAGGGCTGGTGTTGGATCGTCTCAACTTGCTGCTGTCCCGTCCCTTTCTACCTCCTCCACCGCCACTTCCTTTATAGGAGCCGATGGCTGACAGAGGGAAGGTCCCGCCCCGGAACTCCAGCAGATACCTGTCAATCTCTGCAGGAGATGAAGGGGAAGAAATACACATCAGTATCGTTTTATGTCATACTTTCTTTTCTATTTTCCAGTAGGTTGTTCCATGCAGAGGGTGACACATGTGAATGAACCCTCTTCATCATCTGTGATGTCATCACGCACCGTGTCGAGGCAGAGGGCAGCCTTGGAGAACAGCCTTGTTCACGAGGATGCTGAGGGCTGCTTTCACTACAGCCTGCTGCCCGGCGCTCAGCCCACAGTTGCCAGGAGACGATCGCTGCGACGATGGCGATGTGGAGGACGAGGAACGCTTGGCTGTTACCCGCGAGATGATGGCTTCTTCCACGCGAGGGACGACCACAGCATTCCAGAGCCGAGCCAGCCACCTGAGTAAGTACACACACATATACACAGATCAGCCAGCAAGTCAGACTGAATGTCACTATATAGTATGCCATGAAATAAAATATTAAAATGTAACGAAAATATCATAAAAATGTCATGATATATATACTGAAAAGTCACAGTATAGTATGTCAAACAAGTCCAAAAAAGCCATAGTATAGTATGTTGAAAAAAGATTAAAAAAAGTCAAAGTATAGTACAGTATGTCGATAATAGTCCAACTATAATATGTGGAAAAAAAGTCATAGCATAGTATTTCTATGACTTTTTTTCGACATACTGACTTTTTTAAAACTTGTTTCGCCATACTATCTTTTTTCTTTAAACCTTTTTCAACATACTATACTATGATTTTTTTATGACTTTTTTTCGACATACTATACTATGATTTTTTTTTCTGTCGAAAAAAGCCATAAAAAAGAAAAACTGACTTTTTTTGATATACTATTCTATGACTTTTTTCGACATACTATACAATATCTTTTTTCAACATACTATACTATGACTTTTTTATGGCTTTTTTCGACATACTGTATGATGACTTTTTTCGACATACTAGACTATGACTTTTATTTTAAAACTTTTTTGACATACTATACTATGACTTTTTTATGACTTTTTCCGACTTGTTTGACATACTATACTGTGACTTTTTTTATGTTGAAAAAGTCATAGTATAGTATGCGGTACCATGTAACTAGATATATCCCGAACACATACACACCTGACGACTGCCTGCGTATTGTCTCGGACCACAGGACAGGACAGGAAGAGCTGCGGGCCCAGCAAAGCTTCATGGGTCCCCAGACGGGACAAACAGGCGTTGAGCTGCTGCCAAACCTGGCTCACCCACAACACTGACCGCTCCATAACGCCATCAGGTGACCAAACTCCAGTCCCCATCTGAAAGACAGGCGAAGGAAAGGATTTAATTTGTTTTGCTTTTGTCCTGCTGATAAAACACTACTGAACTTGAAGTAAGAGAGTGATGAAACATAAAGGAGGTTGATCATCTTGACAGTGGAATCAATTATTAAACAGCCTGCTTGACTACAAAATAGCTTGTTATGTATTCTGAAAATTTCTCCATGCATGCATTATTGATTTTATTTCAAAGATGCAGCACTACAAAATAACTGACTAAAATAAAGTGTTTTGGAATTACAATCTTCATAACAATTATTGATTCCAGTCAACAAATTGCTGTACCAAACATCTCTTATTTGACTATTTTTACCATTAACCATTTTTTTCATTTATTTTTGTCAAATGAAAAATGAAAGAACAACTACATTCAAATTTATACATTTTTATATATGATTTTGGCTGGAACTAAACCTCTCACTGACCTTATGAAGCAGCTTCCTGCGGAGGTGTCTTCCCAGCAGGCCGTGCATTGGCTCCTGATCCCATCGCAGCGTTACCCAGCGGAAGTGCTGCTGCAGACGGAGTTCTGATCCCTGCAGGCGGGGCTTTGACAGCGTCGCAATCAGGAAGCTGCCTTTGCAGAAGTGGTGGGGACCTGCGGGATGAATAAATAGAAAGTTGATTCTGTTAGTCAAACATTTATTTGGTGGTTATCTGGTTTTAGAAGATGACACTCACACATAGTTTTACTCAAAGTCACATCTGTTACTGGTCGAACCACTAATCCAAATTCTTGCATATTTATTGCACTTGTTGAGAACTGAATTGAGAATATAATGCTATAATTACATATTTATACCACATAGATACTTTAAGGCTGTAGATTTGTTTATGATTGTGGTTCGAGTCAAATCCCGGCTGCAATGAGTCGTACCGGTGTTGAGAACCAACGGTGAAGCAGAGCCCCTGTTGTCCAGACTGTGGCAGAGGTCTCCCAGCAGGCCTGTTAGGGATGAAGCCTTCTCCAGTCCCTCCAGCAGCACCACCACACAGTGACGAGTGGAAGCTCCTGGCACCCCGACCCCTGACCCCACCGCCGGCACCAGGAAACCTGAGACAGGAAGAGGCAGGAGCCAACAATGAGATTTCATATAATTTGTGTACTGGTTATATTTTTTAATTTTCTGAAATGCATTCATGGTTATACTGTTTCATTGTTTCTCTGAAACTTAGTGTTATATTGTGTTATTATTTCTTTTGTAAAATAGTCTTTTGTATAGCATTCTATTCTTTCTATTTGTTAGTTTATTTCTGGAGTTAGGCACAAAATGATTTCACTACATGTTTTACTGTGTATGAATGTGTATGTGATGAATAAACATTATTTGATTTGATTATAAGCTGCTGCACCTATTAATACTTATTTTACAGACCTCTTAAATACTAAAGACACAACATACTTTCATTACGACATTTTTTTATAGACTATATTGTGAAATGTATGGAAAAAAGAAAGTCATAGTATAGTATGTCGAAAAAATGGCATGGAAAAAAAGTCAAAGTATAGTATGTCGAAAAAAATCTCATTAAAAAAAGTCACATTATAGTATGTTGGAAAATAAAAAAAGTCATAGTATAGCATGTCGGAAAAAAAAGTCATATTATAGTATGGAAAAAAAATTTATGGAAAAAAAAGTTATAGTATAGTATGTTGAAAAAAAAAGAAGTCATAGTATAGTATGTCGAAAAAAAAGTCATATTATAGTATGTCAAAAAATTGTATGGAAAAAATGTCAGTATAGTATTTCGGAAAAAAAAAGTCAGTTTAGTTTGTCGAAAAAAAAAAGACATGGTATAGTATGTAAAAAAAATTTATGTCGAAAAAAAAGTCATATTATAGTATGTCAAAAAATTGTATGGAAAAAAAGTCAGTATAGTATGTCGGAAAAAAAAAGTCAGTTTAGTTTGTCGAAAAAAAAAAGTCAGTTTAGTTTGTCGAAAAAAAAAAGACATGCTATAGTATGTAAAAAAAATGTATGGGAAAAAAAAGTCATAGTATAGTATGTCGAAAAAAGAAAGTCATAGTATAGTATGTCGGAAAAAAAAGTCATAGTATAGTATGTCAAAAAAAAAAAGGCATAATATAGTATGTCGAAGAATAAAAAAAAAAGTCATAGTATAGTATGTTGAAAAAAAAGGCATAATATAGTATGTCGAAGAATAAAAAAAAAGTCACAGTATAGTATGTCGGAAAATGTCATGGAAAAAAAAGTCAAAATAGTATGTCGAAAAAAATCTCATTAAAAAAGGTCACATTATAGTATGTCGAAAAATAAAAAAAAAGGCATAGTATAGTATTTAAAAAAAAAAAACATTAAAAAAAGTCATACTATAGTATGTCGAAAAATGAAAAAAACAATCATAGTGTAGTATGTCGGGAAAAAAAAAGTTAGAATATAGCATGTCGAAAAAATAAAAAGTCAGTATAGTATGTCGAAAAAAAAAATCATATAGTATGTCAAAAAATTTTATGGAAAAAAAGTCACAGTGTAGTATGTCGAAAAAAAAGTCATATTATAGTATGTCGAAAAATAAAAAAAAAAGTCATAGTATAGTATTTCGAAAAAAATAACGTTAAAAAAAGTCATATTATAGTATGTCGAAAAATTTTAAAAAAGTCAAAGTATAGTATGTCGAAAAAAATCTCATTAAAAAAAGTCACATAATATGTCGAAAAATTTAAAAAGTCATAGTTTAGTATGTCAAAAAAAAAGTCATAATATAGTATGTCGAAAAATGGCATGGAAAAAAAAGTTAAAGTACAGTATGTCGTAAAAAATCTCATTAAAAAAGTCACATTATAGTATGTCGAAAAAAAAAAAGGTCAAAGTATAGTACGTCGGAAAAAAAGTCATAGTATAGTATGTGGAAAAATGTCATTGTACAGAAAGTCATAAAAATGTCATAAAAAGTAATTTTATAGTATTTGAAAAATTTCAGAAAAAAGTCATAGTATAATATGTCATTAAAAAAGTCCAGCCCCTGAATGTGACATGAAATGCATCCGTTATATTTTAATCATCCGCAGCACATTTCAGTACTTTCACTTAACAGTTTTCATTCAATACACAACTCGACTACTGCGTCAATCTGCGCCCCCATAACAAGCGTCTGTCAGGATAGCAATGACAACTTGTAGAAAGCTACTGTTTATATGACAACATCTGGCACAGGAGTCACATTCTGCCATCAATGCTGGTGCTGTTAGCCAAAGTTAGCCATTTCAGTGGACAACTCTGCAGTTTAATGAGGGAGTGAGATGGAAAAGATATTTTGTTTTATGTGTGCACTTTTCCTGGCGCTGTTGGAGAACCATAAATGATTCTTAAAGGATTGATCTATTATTAAAATGGCTGCTGATTCATTTTCTGAAAAAGAAAACAACAAGTGAAAAATCTCATTGGTACTGCTGTGTGAAACCTGCTCTGCATGTGCATGTGCATGTGCATGTACAGTATGTGGGTGTCCCTACCACAGGTGATGAAAGTCTCCAGCAGCTGCTCTTTGGTCAGGCTCTCCTCGACCTCCACCCTCACCACGTCACAGCCGAGCCCCCCCATCTCCTGCTTGGACTGGTGGAAAGAAAGAGAGAGAGAGGAGGGGGAGAAGAGACAGAGAGGTAAGAAGGGAGCACGTTGTCATGGAAACAAAGGAAATTTACTACTACTACTATGCGCCGAGAGAAATGCAGCAAGAGGAGAATTTGAATGAGCTGAGAGGGCTTTTCCAGGCACATCGCTGCTATCAAAGAGAGGAGGGTCGAAATGCAGCTGATGAAGACATTTTCCTCCCATCTGTCCTTTATTTCTCTTTAAATATTGTAGTTTATCAGTATAATGCACATGTATAAAATGATATATATAAAAAAGGTAGAGGCATACAGCACTAAACTGTGGAAAAAAAAGCAAAAACAGATGAAGATGAAAGAATATATGATGATCAATTATCGGTTTAAGAGGAGGCCGACAAGCTGTCTTTTCAAAAAGGTCGATCTAAATAAAAATCTGTTTCATTACATTCATTTAAAAATCTAATCTTCATCATAACCTTGAAACATTTTTTTTAAATGCATTCATTTCTTCATGCAACCACGTGTTTTTTATCTGCTCATATCAGATTTCTGTGCTGCTGCAGAAAAAAAAAAAAAGCATCTGATTCGTTTACCATGGAAACACTCGAGATTGAACACTGCAGCGATAACACTTCCAAATGTGCTCCGATAGTTACAGCACAGTGTGCCGGCCAAGTTATAAAAATAAAAATGTCAACGCTATTGATTTATCAGTTTGACTGTATGAGCTATCCCTGACCGGTAGATGCACCAAAGCAGGACTGACTGACCTGCAGCATGTTTCATCATGTTGTAGTGACATATTACAGTGATTTGCTGTTTGCATCCGATTTCTGTTTCATTGCATCACACTGTGCAACAGAGCCAAATTTAACTCTCTTTAAAAAAGTAGGGATGGGGGGGGGGGGATAGTGGACGTTTCCCAAACCTCCGAGACGAAAAAAGCTCACAATTTCACCTCTTTCATGTGGTACTGTAAGGCCATGAATGAACACTGACACACTGACAGCTGTTGTTGCCTGTTGGGCTGCAGTTTGCCATGTTATGATTTGAGCATATTTGTTATGCTAAATGCAGTACCTGTGAGGGTTTCTGGACAATATGTGTCATTTTTTTGTGTTGTTAATTGATTTCCAATAATAAATATATACATACATTTGCATAAAGCAGCATATTTGTCCACTCCAATGTTGATAAGAGTATTAAATACTTGACAAATCTCCCTTTAAGGTACATTTTGAACTGATAAAAAAAATGTGCAAAAGAGTTTTTCTGTAATTGTTTGTCTATGTTTGCTTTACCGTTTATGTTTTAAAAAAAAAAAACTAACTGGGGACAGGGACTGCAAATTTGCCTATTAAACATTGCATCAGTGGCATTTTATTTAAATGTAACAATGTCAACATATCAAATAAATGAATAAAATAAAGAAAATAAAAAGTGATGTTTCTGTTATTCCTCTATAGGAGCTATAGAAGGAGCATCAACCCTGTTAGTCTGTATGGTTTTGTAAAGGTTTCCAATAAAACCATATTCGTAGCTACATCATTGAAGATTTAACTGACATGGCTGTTTCTCTCATTTTACTTTAAAATGAATAATTCCCTTTAAACAGTGTTCTTGAACTGTTGGTCGTACCTTAATGCAGCGGGCGACCAGATTAGCGATGTACTCCTGACAGCTGCCTTCAAGCCCATGAAAGATGAGGTTCCCGTACTGTTCCACCTGGATGGAGACGGAGAAACAGGTGGATGAATTAGTTTATCAATGAACTAAAAAAAATTAAGTGTTAATAGAGAGAATAAAGTAATAATGAATGTAATGCTGATGATGAAGGAATTGTGGCTTTTCTACTGCTGCACTCTTAGAAATAGACTTCAGATCGCTTTATTTGTGTACAGCTCTTTGAACAGGAACATTCCCTCATATTTCCATGAACAAAATTCCTACAATCAACAGTTCCACAATTATTCAACTCGAAATAACTACAAACTCAGACCTCCTTCTGTATGTGTAGAACATCTCAGCTACAGTTTGGTTTAATTTACCGAGGTTCGGTGATATATAACGCTCTCCCAGCTAATTTTTTGTTGGCACCAGAACAATTTAAGAAATAATCTTTAATTATCTCCCCAAAGTTTTCCTTATGGATTATCTCTCTAAATTAATAACTACTAATGACTTTTTATTGATGATATAATAATGTGAATCCTAATTCTATTTCATCACTTTGTTTAATTGCATATATAGATGTCTGCTGGTGTTACTTTTCTTCTTCTTCTTCTCTCTCTTTCACCATCCTTTTTAATATTTTATTCTCTTTTTATAATTGATTACGGTATGCACTGGAGAGTGCCCTGATGCCCCTCTGACGGTTCGTTGCACCTCTCCATCACATTTGTACCTTTTTTATATGTGTCAACAAATAAAATCTAAAGTCACTCTGGATAAGAGCATAAACTAAATACCTGAAATAAAATGCAACATGTGATCATGAATGAACAAATAAATAAAAGAGCAGTTGTATTAAGGAGACAATGATTTGGGTTCTGGATGATAATGACTATGTCAGAAGAATATTAGCCATTAATTAGCTATACTAAATAGCATCTTTAACATGTTTACTACTCACTCTCAGTTATCCATTTGTTGATCTATAGAAATAAATAGTAAGAATACAAATTTTGCAAACGTTCCTCCTTATAAATAAAATACTAGAATGATTAATTAAGTGGAAAATCATACATGGATTGATTAATAATACAACAGTTTCAGCCTAGACTCCTCTTAACCCAGTTGCATGCCACAGCAATGATCTAAGCTGTGAAACATATTTCACTGTCAGACTCGAGTCACTTTGGATTAAAGCATCAACTCGACGTCAAAAATAGAAATCAGTCATGAAAAGTGGGATTTAAAACATTTTACAGACGCTGCTGGATAAAATCTCAGCCCTGAGATGCTTTGGTTTCTCAGCAAGTGCTGCTGTCAATGATGCTTCTTTCATCTGCATGTTCTAACGTGTGTTTTATTGCTCTTGTAAAATGTAAATTGGTGATCTTGATTCCCTTTTCACTTCTTCACCTCGACACATCCAGCAGGGGGCGCTGTAGCTGTGGCACTTTAATCCTCTCCGTTTCCTTTCATCCACCCCTTCATCTCTCTATCTTTACCGTTCTCTTGCTGCAGTCTTCTAGCTTCCTCCCTATTTTTCGACGTCTTACTCATCTAATCCCTCGATCCCTCGCAGTTCTTTGTGTGTGTTTGCATGAGTGTGTGTGTTTGCGTACCAGGCGGACGTAGTTGTGCAGCAGCGGCAGGGGGAAGAGGTATTCCAGAGCCAACTCATCGAGACACGACTCAGACAGACCTGTCAAAAACACACACACACACACAATTCATACAATGAATCCTCAAATCCGCTCTGGTTTACATGCTCAGTGTCAGCAGCCGACAACAGCGAGCTTCAGCTCTTCAGTCACATCACACGGCAACAAACCTCAAGGTGCCCTTGTGGTGAGACTGTCCTGAAACTTAGACGTCACAACATTCAACAGCTGTTTTTCCTCAGGTGCTTTACAACTCGCGATATAATAAATGTGAGCACCATTATCAGTTAATTAGAACAGAACAGAGTGTCAGTCAGTGTGGTCATTCAATCACTTAATAGCCCTTAATGCTTTATATCAGTGAGAGGCTTTAATCTGCTTCCTGAGGAAATCAACAACACTTACTCATCCTTTCCTCAAAGATTCTCATTAAACATGTTTTCAGATCTGAAAGCTTTTTTTTAATTATGTTCCTTGCACAGGTAAACTAGTAAGTAGTTGACTCCGGTTTTATGCAGCTCTCTAAACGTACTTAGACAGAAATAGAAACCTTAACCCCTAACCCTTTTGGTGGAAACCCAGCGAAGGACAACAAAGCTGGACAAATAAAGGCAAGGAATAGAAAGAACTGTCATGTACACAAGTAGTGATAAAATAGGTGTATATATAATATTATATAAATATTAGGGCTGTCAATCGCGATTAATTGCATGATTGTCCACAGTTAATCGTGATTAATCGCACATTTTTTATCTGTTCAAAATGTACCTTAAATGTAGATTTGTCAAGTATTTAATACTCTTATCAACATGGGAGTGGGCAAATATGCTGATTTATGCAAATGTATGTAAATATTTATTATTGGAAATCAATTAACACAAAACAGAACAATTAATTCCTTAATTGAAATGAACTAATTGGCGTTTATGAATAACATCTCCATTTTCCCTATAATTAGTAGTCAATTATTGTGTATAGTTCTTTCCAGAAGCAATCATATGAATTTCAAGTTACATATTTGGCTCATAGTTTCCTCAAATTTCCCAGAAGAATAAAATAAAGACGAAGAAGAAAACAAAGAAGAAACATCAGGGGTGCAATATGTTTGGATTTTGTACACACCGTCTCTTAATCAAATTTCAATAAATATTTGATTAATATGTTCCAGCTGTTAAAGCGTTCAGATTTCTTTCCACTGAAGTCTGTGAATGCGGTGAGTGTGAGACAGACGAACAAGCAGAGGGCGAAAACTGAAGCGCCGGACATCTCCTGGCTCGACGCCATCACAGTGACGGACAGCCAGGTCGATACGGCCCTCTGAGTCAGGACTTCACCAGCCACCTCACTTAATGAGACGTCTTCTGAAGGAAGACGCTCAGAAAGACGGAGAGAAAATAAGTACGACGGAGATGGAGAAAGACGCAGAGAGAGGCAGAAAATGGACTGATGAACGAGTGAAGAGCGGAGGTGGAGAGAGATGGAGAGTTTGGCTGCTGCTCAGCCTGATTTTCACGGTGCCAGACTATTGTTCAGTCTTTTTTACTGACTCACTGAGACGAGAAATACACTAGATAAAGCAATTTAAGGAACGGAGGCAGCGAAAAAGAAGAAGCAGCACTCGCAGCAGACAGCAAGAAAGATTATTCCAATATCTGTAGAGCGAGACAGTCTACTGCTCAGAGCTGCTGCTGTGACTCATCTATAATCATTAACAGAGGTGTCTGAGGAACCATTCTGGGTCTGTCCAGACCTGTTCTGGTCCCAGTTATCTCTTTAAACATGGTGTAAAACAAAGACTGAACACCGTCATATCATATTACAGATCATTCTTAAAGATTAAACAGTATAGTGTTGGAGAAACAGTTGTCCAGTCAGAGCTTTGTAGGCTGGATTGAGAATAAAGATCATCTTTATATGTTGCTATTAACCTAGCTACATCCACGAAAAAATAGCAGCGGTGTACCGACAGAGTCCCCCTCCTGCTCACTCCTCCCTTTCCAAGACTGCAGTAACGTGAGCCGCCAAGTACAAAACCGTGGTAACGCCGTTCACCTCGCAGTGAAGGACATCTTTACCAAAATAACACTACTTTAGGAGCAACGGAAATCAGAAGGCGACTAGTGGTACCACGGTTTTGCACTCTGTGGCTCACGTTACTGCAGTTTCAAAAACTACGGTGGCCTTCAGGTAGCGTAAAAATGTGAGAGTCTCTCTCTAGAGCAAAAGTTTGGGTTGTCCGTTCTGGGCTACTGTAGAAGCATGGCGGTGCAACATGGCAGACTCCATGAAGAGGACCTGCTCCCTATGTAGATATGAAGGGCTCATTCTCTTTAACGGAAACACAACGATTCTTAGGTGATTAAACTTTAATGAAAACATAGTTATGAATATTATATTTAGGGCTGTTAAAGTTAGATAGTGAAGATACTGGTATCATATGAAATCCATTGGTACCAACCATGTAATACTAGCTTGTCAAAAGGGAGGTTAATTAACGCTGCAAACTTACGCAAAATTTTGGGGAAGAAAAACTGGCATGGCCATTTCCAAAGGGGTCCCTTGACCTCTGACCTCAAGATATGTGAATGTAAATGGGTTCTATGGGTACCCACGAGTCTCCCCTTTACAGACATGCCCACTTTATGATAATCACATGCAGTTTGGGGCAAGTCATAGTCAAGTCAGAACACTGACACACTGACAGATGTTGTTGCCTGTTGGGCTGCAGTTTGCAATGTTATGATTTGAGCATATTTGTAATGCCTAATGCAGTACCTGTGAGGGTTTCTGGACAATATTTGTAATTTTTTTGTGTTGTTAATTGATTTCCAATAATAAATAGATACTGTACATACATTTGAGTATTAAATAATTGACAAATCTTCCTTTAAGGTACATTTTGAAAGATAAAAAATGTGTAATTGCGATTAACTATGGACAATCATGCTTGATTAAATATTGTTAGCGACTGACGGCCCTGAGCAAAACATAATATCGTGATACTCAATACTGCGGTTATGTCAGCCTACTGTATGTGTGGATTCAAGCTTAATGTAGACCCTGACCTGATAAATCAATTGAAAATAATGAATCACATTAATTTCAATAACTTATTAATTCTGAATTAGGTTGATTATTAATTAGTAAAAATACTTCTTCCTGGAAATTCTTGAAAAATGTTCTGGCTCAAATGTTCCTTCACGCGGTGTGACTCAGTGAGCAGATCCTGGTACATCGCTGCCCACGCTGCAAATGCATCCAAACTGATTTGTAAGGCCCCCTTTTATCCAACAAATGGCATAATTTATTATCAGAGACGGTAGCTCTGATTCTCAGTGCTGCTGAATGAACAACGGACTCGGGTTGCCGGGTTTGTACCTTTGAGGCGGATGGTGATGCACTGGCTGAGAGGCTTTCTGACCAGGTCCCAGGGGGATAAAGGCAGCTCCTGATCTGGCAACCACTCGGTATCTCCTGGAAGAGACAGAGACAGAGACGCATTAGGATACTGAGACACAATCACACAAACTGTGTTAAAAACAGAGTAAAAAACCCAATAATAAATACTATGAAATGCTAAAGAATGCTGTTATACATACAGTATATGCATAAAATATGGTATATGCATAAGTTATATGCACCACAATTTATAATTTATCTGCACGTCCTGTTTAACGTAGAATAAAGTAATTTTTGCTGTCACACCCGTATTAATACCTAAAGCACAGAATGTACTTCTCTAAAGCAAATGCAGCAGAGATGCAACATTTATACACATAATATTCTCCTTTTCCTTCTGTCATATATGAAGCAGGAGAATCAAAAGGGCTGCTTCTCTCACAGGGTCTAATTAGAGTAAATACACATCACATTAGGATGTGTAACATCATACGAGGAGTTTTAGCTATTAAGATGTAAAATGCCCTTTCTAGAGAGTAGAGCAGGCGTTTCTTTCTAATGTTTGAAATGCATAAAATAGCAAAACGCTTCAACCTCGAGAACAGAGAACCAGCATGAAACTACTGTTTGAGAAAACTTTAAAGTACCGGAAAGATTGCAGCTGTGTGTGTAAATTGGTTTCTCCTACTAGACTTCATATCATGATATCAAATATTCTCTTCAGCTGCAACTGAAATCAAATCTGATAGGTAAAGAGGTTTTTTTCTACCCTTTTAGATTTAGATTAGATTAGATTCAACTTTTTTGTCATTGCACATAGTACAAGTACAACGAAATGCAGTTTTGCATCTAACCAAACTAGCAAAGTGATATATGTGGTGTATATAGAGATATACAGATTGAAGTTAAGGTGCAAAGGATAGACATATGTTATATTCTGATGAATAAGAGTTAAGTATAAGTTGCATGCTGATAAGATAAGATAAGATATTCCTTTATTAGTCCCACAGTGGGGAATTTTGCAGTGTACAGCAGCAAATGGAATAGTGCAAAAAACAAGAAGCATCAGCTAACACAGTAAAAAAGAGCTAAACAAAGTGTAACAAAATATGAACCATTTAAACAGAAGGAAGTATAAAAATAGGAGAAGTATATACAGTATTGACAATAAACAGACTATTAACAAAATTGCACAAGTGGAAAATGATGAAATATTGTATAAAAATGTTGTGTAAGAGTATTATAAAGAATAAATTACATATACAGGAGGAGTTATATTTATAAATATTATATAAATAATATAATAAATATAATCTAGTGCTTCCCACATGCACTTGAATGCGAATCGACAACAGTTTTCAGAACAGTCCCTGCTCTCGCCATGCAACAACAACAACAACAACACAACAAAACATGATGTGTATGGTGACGCATCCTAAAGCCAGTTTCCACTCTCTGTACGAGGTGTTCAATGTCATACTGACATGAATGGAAACCAGTGGCTGCCTGGAGAAAAAAATAATAATTCAATCACTCGAAAACCTTCAGCACAGGTCGTCTTTAGGATCAGGCACATTTCATCTACAGTGTGCATGAGACAAGAAGTGTACTTTTTCAACCGAAACTAAACATCACATGTAACAGGAGAGACTTCAGAGACCGGGTCCAAAGCACACAGGAAGCACAAGGATATAAGGAAACTTAACTTTATTACAGACTAACGTTTCGACGCCAACTGCGTCTTCATCAGAGTCAAACCGATCTGAGACTCACATCCTCTTAAATAACCTCCCCTACTGTAGCTGGGAACGGATCCAGCATCGGCTGGAAACATGGGGAGGGAACAAAAAGCTATATGTAGGCGGGTTTAACAAACATACATCATATAATAAGGAAAAGAGAGAAGTAAATAAATAGAAGTTTCAGTGACAACATCCATGTACATATATCAAAACATATTTTGTAGGAATAATAATAAATAAACATGCAGGGCAACACTGGTTCCATCATCTCTATTCACTATGAACAAACAAAATAAAACTCACTTCCTGTGCTGGACTAACTGTAGTACCATCCAGTACACCTTATATCAGAACAAGAAACACAGAAAGGGTTTAAGTTAATCTTATTGCTTTGAAGGATGTTACGGCTACAACACTAGTCAAATAAAAATGGCATTTCGGTCGGCTGGACCTGATGAAATAAATATACCATCAGTGTGACAGTTTGTTTCATTTTTAGTCACCACATACTGTAGAACTTTTCCAACATTGTTCTGTGAAAGGTAACGTTGAGGAAATAATAATAAAAAAAGGCCACAGAGGGTCTGAGGACTCGACGGATGACTAGAGCCAGCACTTTTAAGGGGGGCAGCTCTCCTCTCTACAGTTAACTCATGAAACTTCCAGAAGTGGGGTTTAATTCCCCCGTGGTGACATACACTATAGCTTTAGTAGATGTCTCCATTTGTACTGAAAACTTACCAAACTATTGCTGCACTTTGGTTTCATCCCCAAGAGAAGCTGTTAAGGAAAAAGTTTGAGGTTTTTCTTAACAATTGAATCTCCAACTTTATGAATAATTAACTTTAAACTTTTTTTTTACAAAGAAAACTACAGTAATCCTGTTAGCTGTACTGAAACAAATGACTGCAGAGCAAAAGCAAAACAGGACGAGCTCCGAGTTAGCTGGTTGTATTCCCACAGGAAATAAGGCTGCAAATAACAATGATTTTCATTATCAATTAAACTGTTTAATCAACAATCAATTGATCGTTTAGTCTAAAAAATTGACAATCTGAAAGGGAAAGGCTGTCTGACGGCAAAGTAAAGTGGGGAAAATATACGTTTAGCTGCTGCCCCCCGTTCACATTAGTACAGTGCTTTGCTCCCGTGCTGGTATTCCTGTCTGCTTCTCCAAACTGTGATCTTGCCGACGGTCATGTACTGTACATAGTAATACACTGACTATGGAGAAGTACCTCATACAACCCCACTTCAAAACATCTGAACTATCCCTTTATAGAGGACGTTCTCTATTAAAACACAGCTTTGGAAAGACACATAACTGGTTGTTCTGTGTACTCAAACGTCAAAGTCAATGTTTTAACCACTGTAAGTCTTCGTCAGGGCTCAAGTTATTTTGTTTAAGCCCTGACGAAGACCTACAGTGGTCAACACATATTGGCATTTTTAATGATTTAGCCACTATAATAAAGACTTTTTAATATATTTCCTTCCTTGTTTTGCCATTTGTTTTAATATTTCGGAGTGCCTGGATTGCCGTCCTGTCTAAAACAAAGCTTTATATAAAAACTGCAGTTAATTTTCTGCTGATGGACTAATTGATTAATTGACTACAGGGGTTTGAGCACTAGTTGAAACATGTCAGAAGTTGTAGTGCTGTCAAAAGGCACCAAAAGCTGCAGGAATCAAAACGTGAACACACACATTCACACCGAAGGGAAATGAGAAATATATGCAGACACGTTGAGGCAAATGAGACACGCGTGCAGACACAAAGCCAGACACCAAAGAGTGTCTGGATGTCTGCAGTTTGATCCCCGTTGACACACATGACAGACATTTTCTTCCTAAATTGGCATCTTCCTCCCCTCACTCCCTCCACCCCTCAATCCATCCCTCCCATCTCATCCATTATGCATCCCTCCTCTGCTAGTGTTTCTTTCATCATCATCATCATTCCCAAAACACACACATCAGTCTGTTTCCATGTTGTGTGGAAAAGACAGTAACAGTGTGAGAGACGGTAAACGTGATACAGAGGTGTAACGACAGACAAACAGGAGACACTGAGGCAGAGAGAGAGAGAGAGAGAGAGAAGTAGTCCTCGCCGTTTGAGGACGAGGACATCGATTTCCTTTTTTATCAGTCTGGGACTCAGACAGACCTGCACTGCAACACACACACACATGTAACTCAAACCCTAAACCAGCTTCTAACCAACCACACACTGGTGACATTTGATCACCAGAAAAACAGACGCAGAAGCAACACATGCACTCTCCACATGTTCCGACACATTAATTATTCATCAGCTCAAACGAAGAAGGAAAACAGTATCATGTGTGTGAAGCTCTGACCATCAGACCGTCAACACACATCATGTCCCAGCTGAACACATACGGCTTTACATTAAACTGTTGAGACTTCACAGTTAAAACACAAACAGGCTACAACCAGTCTGTAATGTTTAAATAAAAGCAAACAGTCTCAGAAATAACATATTTCACAATGGTTTTCAATCAATATACACTCAGCTGCCAGTTTATGTGGAACACTGAGCTAAAATTAATGCGGTCTAATACAACAGTCCCACCTTCAAGCCTACATTCAGAAGGTTAAAATATTCAGTTATTGCTAAAACTGGTTTAGAGAGGTGTTAATTCAACTGTGCGATCATTCTGGAGGCTGTATTGGCACGGTCTCTAAGATGTTGCCCACCCTATTTCTATCAATAAGTGTAGACTAAATATTAAACCACCAACTACATCCTCCAAAATGAATCAACACCTCTCTGAAACGGCTTCAACAAAACTGGACATTATAACTTTCATGAAGGAAGGTTTTATTGTATTAAGCCTGCATTAGTTTTTAGCTATAGGTGGATAGCTACTGTTACATCTCCCAGCTTTACTAATAAGGTAGATTTGATCATTGTTTTATATTAATACATTTTCAAAAAGTCCTGTTTTTAGACTTCATCCTAACCCTGAGAGTCAACTCTTAATAGAGTCTTAATCGACTAACACTCATGTGATTAGCTGATTTAATCAACATATCTGTGAAACTGAGTTTCTCCACAAAGAATTACACAAAACCACCACTTTAAATCTTGTGTTTACCAGAGATGTGCTCATAAGTTTCTTGGAGATAAGTCATTCAGCATGAAAAAAAGCATTAAAAAAACACTAAAGAAATCTTAGTCGACTAAGACCGAACCGAGGGGCAGCCTTACAACCCAGTAACCTGAACAGCCTTTTTGTTCGCTTTGTTAGCTGACTATAAACAGATAAAATAACTGACATTACACATTAACACACACTAGAGACAACGCTGTTGGCCAGGAGCGGAGGACCTCCAATATGGCCGCTGCAGGCTACTTTACATGACCTTAAAAAGGCTTCTATATGCTACAGTCCATTAATTTAAGAGGAGTGTTGAGTTTACACTACACAGACAGGCGCCGGCAACATAAACCTACAGTTAAACAGAGTGAGGAATGGACTACTGCCAACAACATGCACCTTATCCTACTCTTTATCACACTCTGTAATCCAACAGGTACATGAAAGAGTAAACTAGGAGTAGCAGCTTAAACATCAACAGACAAAAAAAAAACATGTCTCCGTTTCTAGACATGGGGAAGAAAAGATGCAAGAAAGGTAGAAAGAAAGAGATTAGGAGGGGAAGGAGGTAATGAAGAAGGAGGGGAGCAAAAGAGGGGAACGTTTGAGTGATGACAAAGTGAGAAAGGAAGGAAAGAAGCGAGAAAGGAAAGGAGAAGGAAGGGGATGGAGGATGACAAGAAAGGAAAGGAGAAAGAACCCACCTATTAGGACGGAGGCGATACTGGTGGGAGTGAGGCCTAGCGGCGGGCGCTGCGCCTCCTCCCTGGTCGTCTGAGATTCCCCACAGATGGTCTGGAGGTAGGAGGTGAAGGCGTGGCTGAGTGTGGCGCCCAGCTGACACCAACGCGTCGACCGGTCGACCGACACTCTGCCCAGCACCAACTGGCTGCTGGTGACGCCCTTCGCCTCCTCCTCCAGGGCCTCCACGGGACACATGGACCCCGCTCCTCCTCCGCCCGAACACTGGAGACGCACCAGGACCCGGTACAAGTCTGGAGGAGAGGGAATGGAGGGAATAATGTCACAGCAGGTACAGTGATTTCATGTTAGACTTGTTAATAGTCTGGGGCCAATCAAGTGATGGGCAAAAGGCTTATGTAGTGCAAGAATACATATTACATCATATTAAATGCAATATAATGCATATTTTGATTCAGAGACCCCTAGAGACAGAAAATTAGACATTGTACATTTAAGTAAAAATAATAAAAATGATAATGAAGTTGCAGTTAGTTATTATATTACAGTAATTGTTAATCGATGATTGATCAGTAGTTCAGTCTTTATAAAAGATTAGGCCACTGAAAATGTGTTAACCATCTCTGTTTTGTGTCTAAAATCAATTTAGTGTAAATCAAATCAGATAACAGCAAGAAAAGTTTAAAAATCTCCACAGCTAACTAGTGTATTATTAAACATTATATACTGCATTTGATGAAGGAAAATATAATCAAAAGGCTTCAATGAACTAGCGTACATCTGCTTACGTTTAGAGAGGAAATAAAACTGTATAGATGACGACTGACACATCGCGCAAACCACCTTCCCTGATTTATATTGAGAATTTTAAAACAGATATATTGCACATCATTTTTAATGTATTTTTTTCATATTTGTATTGAAAATGTTCTATTCTATATTTTATAAATTTTTTTCTTTTGCTGTATTGCTATTATTTTTTATATCCTCTTAATATGTTTATTGTATGCACCAAACACCAAGGCAAATTCCTTGTATGTGTAAACCTACTTGGCAAGAAACATTATTCTGATTCTGACTGTTGTTAATATCAAACTGTGGACCTCCATCTTTGTTTTGCAACCTGTGTAATCACTAATGTTTTTTATTTTTTTTGCAATGTGGGACGACATTCAGCATGTCAACATCACCATGTCCCCAAATCAGCAACGGTGAGTAAAATTATATTGTAACCAATAAGAATTATACCCTTATTATGAGTAATTATAAGTAAAACCCAAGTGGTTAAGAAGCAGAATTCTTCTTTAAGGCATAAAACTAATGTGCAGACACAAACACACACACAGAGACAGACAGACACACACACACAATTAGAGGTCACTCACGGAGGTTTTCAAGTAGATCTTTGCAGTCATCAGTTGCCACGTCATGAATAGTGCGATTACACTTATCTCTCCTCTCGATGTCCTGCTCACTGTGGCTGCACAGCACCTCCAGACACTCCTAGAAAACACACAGAAAACAAAACAAAGATGCTTTTTATTGGAGGGACGGGTTACGTGGCCTTTGTGAGTAATAAACGTGGACATTACAGGGTGTTTAACCACGAACACGAACATCTCTGCAACACAAGCTCTCGTGTGTTATGAAAGCACGGATCAATGAGCGGTGGTCTTCATTTATATTCAAGTCAGACACTCGGTGTAGTCTAGTCTGGTGTCTCCTGCTTTTGTTAAAGCTGAGTGGGACGTTGCAGCCAGCAAGGTCAGCTGTCCCATAGTCCTGCTGCTGTGGAGACTGATGGCAGCGCTGGGCATTATTGGTAGCGATCCAGTGTAGTGTTCATAAATACAAATGGAAACATTTGAACATTAAATCATAGACAGCAGAATAGCAGCAGATCAGTAGTGAAAGCAGGAGGATGTCTTAATGTAACACCAGTGAGATTAAAGCTGCTTTTTTGGCCACTAGGGGACAGAAAACACACCGCCCTGATACATTATCACTTTATAAAGTTATTGCTAAAGGCCCTGAGACACCTTGATGGTCTCCTTTGCTTATGTAGGTCATGTAGAGGCATCAGTATTAAATTGAGTCTGTTTCATAACCAGTTAAAAGTTCCTCACAGTAACTTTAATTCATCGTAATCACATTTTTTTGGCAGCTCAATCTCACCTTGAGGCCGAGGGCAGCAGCCATGTGTGCAGCCGTCCAGCCGTCACTGTTGGCCTGGTTCAGCAGGGCAGCAGGCAGCGCCAGGGTGGCGGTGGGGTCGGGGGTCACAGTGGGGTCACCCTCAGTCGGGTGGCAGAGGAGGAGACGCAGCGTGTCCACGTGTCCGGAACGCACGGCCGCGTGGAGAGCCGTGCAGCCGTCCTGCAGCGAGGTAAAGGTGAGGTTTATGTGTTACTGCTCAATTCATATAAAACTCTCTGACTGAAGTTCATTCACTTCAAATGAGAGAATGTTTTGAATTACTAATGTTTGTGCAAAATAGAAATAATGTGATAAAGAGGAAGGCAATCCAGGCACTCAAAATATTATAACAAGTATCGTTGAATGCTGTAGTGGTCGAGACATGTTGGCTTTTTTAATGATTTAGCCACTACAATAGAGGCTTTTTAATATTTCCTTCCTTGTTGTAACTTGCTCTAATATTTTGTAGTGCCTTCCTGTTTATCTTGTTTTTCCCCTTTTTCCACACAGTACACAGAGCAACCATTCATCTCTCTTTCCTAGAAGTAATGCCTTTCAGGAAATAACATCACACAATAATTCGATTACAAGTCGAGAAAGGGATGAGAACTGTCCACTAATGTCACACGCAGGTTCATACTAGAGCGGCAGCTTATGTTAACTTACATTATCAATTAGTCTGCCCATTATTTTCTTGATTAAACCATCATTTGGTCTATAAAATGTCAGATATTTTATAGTAAAAATTGACATATTTAAACACTTTGTCTAGTCTGTCACTACTCGCTTCATATGTCCAATAAATGGCAAAAAATGCCCAAAATAAAAATCCAATACTCCAATAATCAATAATCTCCATGATAAAAATAAATAATATAATAAAAAAATAATAAAAATACAAATAAAAACTGAGAAAAACAAACTTTCTTGCACATTCAGACTGTCTCCTCCTCCTCCTCCGTGTTAAATCGTTACATTTGACCCAACACACACCGGCCAACATTTTCTGGTGTCTAAAAATACATCGGTGCTGAAGAGGTCAGATATGCTACAGAGACTTTGCCAGCTCCTCTGGCTCAGCAGGAAAGCCAGGCTGAACGTAGAACAAAAGCAGGTACAGTAACTAAATATAGGGTCTCTCATCACATGCTTCCCCGGCAACCAAGAGGCCCCCTATGGTTACCATGGAGACCCAGGAAGCCCATACATCAATTAGCTTGCACCAATCATACGACTAAACCCCCCCGAGATTACTTGTGAAGTAGTAGTAAAGGAGAAAGAGTGACACAATGTGAGAAATGCCAAGGAACTAATGTTAAGGAATTACATTTTGTGGATTTTTTTACCTAATATTTGCTCAGAGTATAATCTATATAAATGGATTTAAACTCTAGAAATAATAAAAAAAAGGCAAAATTAGTAAATGTCTGGAGCAGGTGACAGTAATTGATCAAATGACACAAAGACCCATAACACTTTAATTGCAAAGCCACATTCCTGTGTCTCTATTCCAATTTTTTTGTCTGTATTTTATCCTAAAATTATAAAATGTAAATACATAAGAATCAGATAATCAGTGTGATTTTCACAAAATAAAAGACCAGTTATTTTCAGTCTGTAATACCTGCGACAAAAACTAATCCCACTTTTTCAAACTTTAAACTCACCTGGAATAGAATGACAGAAAAATTAAACTCAAAATTGAGTTTTCTTACTGTATTAAGTAAACGATTATTATTATTTTCCTGATGTTTAAATCTGAAGCAGTACCAGTGGCCAGCATGGCGGAGCAGACTCACCGTGGTGGTGTACGAGCGATCGGCTCCGGCGCTCAGCAGGACCCGGACACAGTCCAGCCTTCCTGCCTCGCAGGCCAGGAATAGGGAGGTCTGTCCCCCCACTGCCGCCGCCGAGTCCACAGCAGCTCCTGCAGACAGCAGCACCTCCACACAGCTGGAGGGAAGGAGGGAGGGCGGGAGGGGGCGACGTTAGAAACATGTGTACCAACATATAACTAAATAAATATACACATACTGTACGGTATGAACTCGTATATGAAGGAGGATGTCTGGCAGATTATTGGTTGATGATAATATTTGTTAATTTTGTATTGTAAGAAATGTATTAAGCCTTCACCTTTTAGGTCATTGCTATATCTGTTTTGACAATGACTCATTATTATGAAGCAGTGTAAACACTCAGTGTCTTTTTCAACTTTTTATTTTCATTTTAGCTTGTCACCGAAGCTTCGAAGCCCAAAAGGTGATATTCAGGACAGCCCTAGATTACACACACATACACACTAAAGTTGTGAGTCTGAGCACCACCTGTTCAGAGACGAGGGAAGATATCCATCAGCCCTCCAACCAGTAGGAAGAGAGATCATCTGAGGAAAACTGAGCCGGTCTGAGTCACGACCACCAAAAAAACAGTTAACCCCATAAAATAAACTCCCAGTGTGTGTGTGTGCGTGCGTGCGTGCGTGCGTGCGTGCGTGCGTGTGTGCGTGCGTGCGTGCATGTCAGCATGCCTTTTGGATATCCCCACTCTATAAATAACACTGTGATCAGATATTACAACACTGCACATTCCCCAGCTGGTCCTGGGCATCGTGTTTTTGGCACAAACACAAACACACATCTCTATTAACAGCCTCTCCTGCTGTACGCTTCATCCCACCAATACATCGGGATCAATACGCGTGATCAGAACTGACTGTGTGTGTGTGTAGTGTAGGAGCGGTAAATAATTAATAATGAGAGCTCCAAGATAAACCACCAATCAGCAGAAATGAAATCAAGCTGCAGACATTAACGACAGCTGCCCAGTTGAAGCTGTAGCTGCGGTGGGAAATCACCCCATAAAGCTTCACAGTCTACACTGTGTGCCACAAAGCCACCAGTTCATACTGGTGTGGTGACGGTACCGAGCAGACGTGCTGGGCCCTGAAACCCAACATGGTTACCGGCGTTACCGGTCTTATTTCACACTTGGGAGGTTCTAGCTGCGCTCGTCTCACAGCAGAATATGTCATGTGAGTCATATATTGAAAACACTGGGCCAATGTGATGCACTAAGAGACAAAGGTCAAGCGCCAAAAATGCAACCAAAGGTATCATAGTGACGTGCCCCACAAGACTAAACATATACAGGGTTCCTCCTCCTTTTTCAAAGTTAAATTCAAGCACTTTTCAAGCATTTTCCAGCACCTTACAGCTGTGGTAAATTACGTAAGGGATAATGCCCAACGAGGTGTCCATTATCAGGGAATATTACACGGCTTTGTTGAATACTTAATTCTGATTGGTCAATCAAAGCGTTCTACGGTCTGTTATTTCTTTACAGCAGACACTTTATTTCCCTATTTCCCTTCTTCATCACATTAAATCAAATACATGACATATTTAAGGGGTTAAGACTTGTTTTCTTGGTTACAGCTGGAATTAGTGGTGAATCAATTAGCTGATTAATTGACGAGTCCATCAACGGAAAATTAAGCAAAACAAAATTTTGACAATTGATTAACACTTTATGTCATTTACTGAGGTAAAAATGCCAAACATTTACCGGTTCCAGCTTCTCAATTGTGACGATGATGATGATGATGATTTTTTATATCAATGTGATTAAATATCTGAGTTTTGGAACGCTGATCAGACAAAAGCAATTTGAAGTTGGAGACTTGCGGATGGCATTTTATAGACTAAATAATGACAGAATTGTAGCAGCCCTACCTTCAATGGTAATGTTATGCTAATGTGTGTGTGCGTGCGAGTTCCAGTACCACAGGAAGACCCGTATGAGCTCACCTGCTGTGGCCGTGGGCGGCAGCAAAGTGTAAAGGTGTGAATCCATTTTCATCCGAGACGTCAGCAGGCGATCCCGAAGATAGCAGCAGCTTCACACACTCTGACAGAGACAGAAAGAAACAAATGGTAATGTTGAAGCCTTTAGAATTAACTAAATACTTTAATTTAAGCCTACAATATTATAAAAACTACAGAACCTTGTTCAGATAGCTTCTGTTCCACTAGCCTCAGCCAGACTGTGTGGTTTCTCATAGAAGGTTGCTTTCAGTGGTTGTTTTGAAAATATGAAACAGATACAGCGCTGCCTTTTTCTGTTCAATAGGCTGAAATAAATACAATTTCAGAACCAAGAACAAAGATAAATCAGAAATAACTGTCTTGACATTTGACTAATACAATTCTCATGAGTTCTAGCCACAAAGATGGTCTTTTATCTTTGTATAAAATGACAAGTTGTCCAAATTTTTCCCTCCAGTACAATAGTACAGTACTCATTTATCTTTAGTAGATGCAGAGAAATCCCCAGAAAAATGCTCCAGCCTCTCAGAAAGACTGATGAAAGAAACCTTTTATGAGAAGCTAGTGGAACAAACCAGAAGTGGGGCAGGACTTCAGCTCTCTCTAGTGCATGTGACATCTGCCTATACTAAAATAGTTTCATATATATATATATATATAGCGGCGCATCAGGCACTATGGAGCCTCCAGAAAAAACAGGACAGAATGAAGACAAAGAGAATTCGGCATTAAATAATACGTCAAGTTTTCTTTCTTTATATAAAAAAAAAAAAATGTATTCTCAAATTGCTCTTTAATAACATTTGTATGTCTGTTTCTTGGCTTCCTACTGCACGTTACTCGATGGTTGTTTCATTTTCCTGTTGTTGCTTTACTGTCAATTTTACACATATTCTCACACTGAACACTCAACCATCTACGTGTGGTTTGAACTAAAGCTGTCAAACAATTAAAATATTTAATGGCGATTAATAGCATGATTGTCCATAGTTAATCGCATGTTTTTTTATCTATTTAAAATGTACCTTAAAGGGACATTTTTCAAGTATTTAACATGGGAGTTGGCATATATGCTGCTTTATGCAAATGTATGTATATATTTATTATTGGAAATCAATTAACACAAAACAATGACAAATATTGTCCAGAAACCTTCACAGGTACTGCATTTAGCATAAAAAATATGCTCAAATCATAACATGGCAAACTGCAGCCCAACAGGCAACAACAGCTGGGGAGAGGGGAGACTCGTGGGTACCCATGGAATCCATTTTCATTCACATATCTTTAGGTCAGAGGTCAAGGGACCCCTTTGAAAATGGCCTTGACAGTTTTTCCTCGCCAAAATTTAGTGCAAATTTTGAGCATTATTGGCCTCCTTCCCGACAAGCTAGTATGAGATGGTTACTAGCACACTCTAGCTTTAAAACTGAGCCCGCTACAACCTCTAAAAGATCGATTTATGCGTTAATGCGTTAAAGAAATTAGTGGTGTTAAAACAACTTTGACAGCCCAGGATTGAATGTATAAACGTATGTCTGAGTTGGGAAAGGAGGAGAGGTAAACGGGGATCAGATGAGATAGAAAACTCTCAGGAAAAGCAACGGACAATGAAATATTGATGGGAGAAAGACTTAAGTCTGTGTTTGTGTGTGTGTCCTCTCTGTGTAGATCCACCTATAATCCTTCAGCACAGCTGTCCTTCAGCTGCATTAGTCGTGTTCATGGATCAACGCTCCTCCACTGACAGAGTGTTACTAAACATCTCAGCAGGGAAGCACATCCTGATAGACCTGCAGTGTGTGTGTGTGTGTAAACGGGTTTACATGTATTAATTATTCTGTGTGTGTGTGTGTGTGTGTGTGTGTGTGCTGCCAGTGTGTGTGTCAACTGAGCGAGCATGTAGGTTACAGCCCTGACATGACAGTCAATCTCATTTAATGGCAGCCAGCATAATGGGATCAGCAGCAGCTCAGACAATTGCAGCCTTTACAGCAACACATGGAGAGTGTTTATTTATCAGGTCTTTGTCCTCTCAATGCATCTTCATGTAGCTGAAGGCACATCCAAGTAACTGCTTGGCAATGCTACTGCATGCTAGGTATTTAGTACTAATCTGTCACCTACATCACTTGAACCAGTTGCAACTAAATTACTAAAAGTGAAAATCTCCTTTACGGAGGCATATTGTGTCCAGTCTCGTATCAACGTAAACCTCCTTTCTACTCTTCATTTAATAGGAAGTCAACTGAGCAACTGGCTCCTCCTGTGAGTATTAACCAAACGATTCATCATGCATATACTGTACATAAGATGCTAACCCTTTGCAGAACCTTGGCCTGGATTATCTTCACTAAAGCATGCACTGCAAGGCAAACTGTATGCAAGAGGAAATATTTTATTCAAACTGACAACAAACTGAACATTCGCGTCTCATTTTCGTCCCACTAAAAGCACAAAATCATGTTTAATTTAGCTGAAATGACAATTCCAGACTGTGTTTCTGCAGAGACTATTAGTTGTGGTAAGAAAGCAGGTGGCGGGGAGGCTTTTGCAGTTAGAGTCTCTCTTAAAAACAGAAATGTCACAGATTTGATGTCTAGAACATTGAAGTCATGTTCCTTCTGAAGGAGGACAAATAACGCTCAAAACTTACAATAAACTTTGGCGAGGAAAAACTGTCATGGCCATTTTCAAAAGAGGTCCCTTGACCTCCGACATCAAGATATGTGAATGTAAATGGGTTCTATGGGTACCCACGAGTCTCCCCTTTACAGACATGCCCACTTTATGATAATCACATGCAGTTTGGGGCAAGTCATAGTCAAGTCAGCACACTGACACACTGACAGCTGTTGTTGCCTGTTGGGCTGCAGTTTGCCATGTTATGATTTGAGCATATTTTGTATGCTAAATGCAGTACCTGTGAGGGTTTCTGGACAATATTTGTCATTGTTTTGTGTTGTTAATGGATTTCCAATAATAAATATATACATACATTTGCATAAAGCAAGCACATTCAAGATTAATTAAATATTTTAATGGATTGACAGCTCTACTTTTCTACTTTCCTTTAATGTGCAGTAAAAGGAAAATGCTGACTAACAAGAAGAATAGAGAGTGTGTGAGTGTGTGTGTGTGTGTGTGTGTGTGTGTATGTGTGTGTGTGTGTGTGTGTGTGTGTGTGTGTGTGTGTGTGTGTGTGTGTGTGTGTGTGTGTGTGTGTGTGTGTGCGTGCGTGTGTGTGTGTGTGTGTATTCAAACTGCATATCTTATTTATGTATTTATAGATTCACTTTATAATCTTTATCATGGTGATGTCTTATGATCCTTATATTTAATTCATATCAGCCACGCTCATGGTAAAACAATCAATCCTGTTTGAAACCTTTGTTTGTATTTGAGTGTATCACCTTCTCTCTATCGATCGATTTGGATCAATACAAGCCTCTGGGCGTTGCTAGAAGACAACTCTTTAAAATCAATCATCCAGCCAACCACTGACCAGAACCACAGACAGGTATTAGGACTACTGCTGGTGGCCAGAAGCTTTCGCCATGATGCTAACACACGCTAACTAACTGCTATCAGTCACTACGTCGGAGCGGACGGGCCTCGGCTCCGATGTTTTGAAATCGGACTGCAGTATAAATTTGAAACGCTAGCTGTCACTGCTACATATCGCTCCTTTAAACTTCTCCCAGGCCGCTGGAGAGACAAAATTCACAGAAAAAATCCAGAGGACATGACCTCATTCTTCTCAGTGTTATCTACGGTCCCGTCTGTAGCAATAACGGCAATACTGCTCTATTCACAAGCCAACCGCAGGGAATGGCAAGCAACCGCCAAAAAACGCTTTGGTCATGTTTTTTTCTTTTTTGAATTCTTTAAAAATGGGACACCATGCTACAAACACCAGCAGCGTGACGAGCCGCTGAGTGTTGCACGTTTGCTGTTTTTTTTCTGATCGCTGGGAGATGAAAAATGCTCAACTTTGGGTAAAACACTGCGCTCGTCACGGTCACTTTTTTACCCAGCCGTCCAACCATAATGTAGGAGGGGCGGGACAAATACCACAAAGACCAACAGTCATATCTTGCATGTACAAGTGCTGGACGACAACAGCAATGGAGGAGAAATCAATACACAAAGATCGACGGGTCCGTCCTCTCTCCCTACGTGCTTCGACCTTCCCTTCATCCAGACCAAGTACTATACTTTGTGCTGACATTTTTCACTTCTGTGGATATTCCGTATCATAGCAACCAGACACCACCAAAGCACCTCAGCTGAAAAAAAAAACCTCATTGCCCTTCTGTGTCCGGCATTTAACACAAAACAAGTATTTCATTAGTTTTAAAACTGTCATCTTTGTTATTAACAAAGCAACAATATACCTAATAAAAGCCTTAAAATAAAGCAATAATGCCACATATCGCACTGTTGAGACAAGCATCATCACCGCAGGGGAAATTCCTTCACCGCGACAGCCCTACCCATCTGCATTAAGGCAATCCTTTGTCCATTTCTAGCTTCATCAATACCTGCAGTGCCTTTAATTTAACCCCTTAAATGTCAACCAGCCAACCAGTATTGATTAATCAAATGTCAGTTACCTGTGTGTCCATTCTGAGCAGCAGCAAACAAGGCAGAGGTTTGGTTGTGGTTGTGGTAGAGGTGGTGGTCTTGTTCAAGATGATTGGGCTTGTCCTCCATGGCGGTGGTAGAGGTGGTGTTGGTGGACGTGGAGGTGGAGGAGGTGGTGGTGGTGGTGGTGGTAGTGGTGGTCGGGTCTGGTTGGTTAAGCAGCATTGACAATAAAGTGACATTTCCCTGGGAAGCAGCTTGGGGTAGCAGGGGGCGCCCGCCGTCCAGGGCAGCAGGCCCTCCGCCGCTTAGAGAGGAGACTACGGAGGGACACCAGCCTGCAAGGGGAAGGAGGAGCAGGAGCAGCACAGGTTAAACTAGGAGGAGGAGGAGGAGGAGGAGCAGGAGGAAGAAGAGGCTTCTAGAAGTGCTGAGCACGGGAGAGCGAGGGTGCAAGAAGGTGGAGGAGTTGGAAGGGGAGTAGAGCACACTTCAGTTCCACGCATACTTTAGTACAGTCTCTTTTGTCTGAGCAGCAGGCAGGAGGTACTGTAGTTAAATAAACATCTCCAGTGAGTACAAGCTCATGTTGTGCAGCCAAACATTGTTCAAACACCCATATTTCAAATTCGAGTGGAGATCCAAACGTGTCAAAGATACCAGATATGACAGGCTGAACTTGGGGGAATTGTTTATAAAAATGAGGCAAAAGGGGGGGGCTGACAGAGTTTAAATGTTAGTGGAAATTTCTTCTTAAACGGAAAATTTGCCACTTTTTATGTGGAGGTCCAATCATGTAGTCGATTGAAGCAATAATTCCTCAGAGTGCTAGAGCAAACTAGTTACAATCAACTTCAATCAACTACATTTACCATCAACACTGATCGGACACCCACATTAAAAGGTGGTGAATTTTCTCTTTAAGGAAAAAAATTCAAGTAGCATAAATTGATGTTGCAGAGAAAAATAATTCACTGTTACACAGCTAAATGTGCTCAAAGTATCCTCATTCAACGGCTCGTAGGATATCTTACGAAACAGTTATTCCTCCTTTTTCGTTCGCTTTCCATACACATTTTCCTACGAAGAAAACTACTTGGTTAGGTTTAGGCAAGAAAACTACCTAGTTAGGTTTAGGAAATGATCGTGGTTTGGCTTAAAATAACTCCGGAAGTGCCATTACTTAAAGGGACTATTTGTAAGATTCAGAAATGCTGCTTAACAGCAACGAACTCAGGTCTACTGGGCGATATTTTTTGACCCACCCATCCACCCCGACGTCTTTCCTACGCAGCGTTTGCCGCTATTTATATTTCCTGGTTCACGATTACGTGCAGAAGGGACAAAACACCCCAAACACAAGCAAGATGTTCACTGTCTAACTGTGTTTCATAAAAACAAGAATTTTAGATTATTTCATTATTCTTCACATACGTTGTTTACTGTTGTAATAGATCATATTTGTATTTTCCATCTACATATTTTTGAATTTGGGATTATGCAGATTCCCCGACCCCACCCCAAAGCGTCGCAGGAACCCTCTGATGAAATGTAACTGAATCAGCATGTGAGGCGCGCTGCAGCCTGGACAAAAGAGTCTGTCATCGCATCAGATTAACAGCGAGATGATGGATTGCATTCATCTTTCAGCACCATCATTCACCCACAATATTCACACAGTGGACACATAGAAATACACACATTATTTAGTAGGATACCGTTGCAATAAAACAGCATTATTTGAAATGATAAAGCACAACAAACAAACAGACAAACAGATGAAATGAATAACAGAAAGAATACCTAATTATTAAACCAAACAACTTTGCTAAAACTAACATGCTAAAGGCTGGAGATGCTACGGCTGCTCTGACCTGGGAAGGTTAAATATGAGTTAGAAAAAAGCAGAATGGAGAATTTCAGTGCAGAAATTTGTCTCACAGACTGAAGAGAGAGATACGAAAGAGACTAAAGAAAAAAGTGCAGCAGAGATTCTCAAGGACGTAGATAATGGCAGCCGCTATGGTTGCACTTCCTGTCTCTCAGTGGGTGGTGGTGATGAGAATAAAAAAGGGCAAAAGCAACTAAAAAATAGCTGGCTGCTGACAGGTGAGATCGTGGATCTGCTTTGAAACTGTGATAAATAAAGACGTCTGTGAAGTAGCAGAAATCCCCCAAACTACTTCAGAAGTTTATCAGATTTGTAATCGGGAGATGCTGCAATCGAATGCAAACCCGAAAGGTTGGCAACACTACTTTTTTACTTGAGATCAGTGTATAGTAACAAATATATCATTATTTTATGCTTATGGAGGCTTTAATCTAACCTTTAAATATCAGTAAATAACATTTGGAGGTCAGCACACACTCAGAGGAGCAATAATCAAGACAATCTACAAAAACATGATATAAATGTCAAGAGTGCCATATTCTTAATGATTTGTTTTCTACGTCATTTTCGGTCTTTTGTTCTTGTAAAGCACCTGGTTATGTGACTAAATAGAGTTTACCGGTAAATACTTGGTATATAGTAGTATTTTATTGGGTAATTACCACTGGTAAATGAGTAGTTAAATACAAAGAAACTACAAATAAATACAAAGAAAGTATTTACCTACTTATTTACCAGTGGTAATTACCCAATAATATACGACTTTGTACCATGTATTGACTGGGTAAATACTTGATAATTAGGGGACTGTAAAATACCTATTTATCGAGATACATCTGCATGCAAAAGAACAGGACTTTCAAAAATGCAAATGTACTTTAACACATTTCACAGGTAAATTTCAGGATAATTCCAGTTCATTACAACGTGGGTTTTAAAGTATTCCAACGTTTTGTCATCATTTCTATCACATACGATACCTGAGAACGCAGCAGCATTACTAACACGAAGAAGACTGGACAAGAAACATGAGCAGCCGGACAATAAGACAAGCCGACAGTTCATTTTCAAAATGTATATGTTATTCCCATGGTCTATTGGTATGTTCACACAGAGAGACCGGACGAACTCTGTGTATAAATGTCAGTGTATAAACCTCAGACTGTCTATAGTATAAACAACAATGTCGCTGCCGTATTTATGCCCATATGACTGTATGTTGAGTATTGATGAATTGAATTGAATTGAAGCATTTTAAAAGTTGTTTGCTTGTCGTCTTGCGGACAGACCTGACAAAGCATGAATTCAGATTTTTTTCAAATCGGCATCATTATGTTGTTATTTCGGCATCATTTTGATCTGTTTATTGCAATTAAATCACAGCACAATCTGTTTATTTTGGGTTCATACCGCAGTAGCGATGTGTGGCCTGCTAGATACAGTCAGTGCAATGGCACTGTATGTGAATACAGCTCGCCGCCGGGTGATGTTATGAACCCAGACATGACAGCGTTTGGTTATCTGACATATCTGGGACTTCCACAACATGTAAAAAGCAGCAACAGTAATTATTTAAAACCAACGTTGTAATAAACTGGAAATATTCTGTAATCATACCACACAGTAAAATCAAGCATAGCACTGAAAGCACATCAGAAGCTAAATATAAATGCTACATTTATATCAAAACGATTAAATTACACACAGAGAGCCGTCAATGACACGGGAGGCAGAACGGACAAGACGAGTTAATGGAAGCTGAAACAGGAAGAGTGCAGGACGTAGAGGAGCGGTCATGGCATGCTACTGGAGGATGGAAATGGGAAGGGGAGGAGAGAGCAGCCTCTGGCATCAGCTTCAGAGAGGACAGGGGTTACTGGACCTACAAACCAATCTGAATACACAAAAGGGGGGAGGGGGGGGACGTCTGCTTTGCCTCAACTCACCCTGACGTGCTCCTTCTGCTGTGGGACGGCTAACCTCTAGACTCTGAGCAACATGTTAGCGACATGTCGATACTGATACCGACAGTGCTAACGTGACAACATGGAAGACGAAAGGTGCCCAGAGGGAGGACACATTAAGGGCAGAGAAGGAGAGATGAGTAGAGAGAGAAAGCAGTGAGGTTGAGGAATAGAGTCAGTGACTTAAACTGAGTTGACCCGTGTGCTATTCTGCATCGCATTCCTGTGGTTAGACCAGTTTGCCTGTGACCTGATCGCCATACTTGCCAACCTTGAGACCTTGAAAACAGGGAGGATTTCAAAAACAAAGCGGGGACCAGAAACATTTGAGTTTCAGAGACTTTGTTTCCTGTATTCTGGTGACTTTAAAAGAGTGAAAATAACAAAATAATAAGTATACTGCAACAGCATTTTCATGTTAAACAGAATAATTTGACCCTCCGGTGTGAACTTGGCGAGTGAATCTCTATGATAAACTAATAGTCATCAGTTTTTATTCATTTTTGCTCCTGCTTGAGTATTTCTTTCTCTTAGTACTTCTCTCACTCACTGAAGGTGCTTTCAGACACAATGCAATAATGCCACCACTGTGCTCTGAAACCCGTTATTTCCAATGGCTTGCACTGCGCCATGACAGCTTTTCACTGCATCGAGCAAAGCCCAACTTTGGGCTGTGTCGAGCGCAGCTTAAACATGAGACTCAAACTGCGCTGTGTTGAGAGCATAGACTGCTCTCTTCTGCTGGGAAACGACAGTTGGTGTAGCTCTATTGTTGTCCGGGTGGAAACATTAGGGATTATACACACTGTTCAGTTCCAGAAACAGGCTAAGATAACGAAAACGAAAAAAAAGTGTGAAGATTTGACATAAATCGGGAGAAATACGAGAGTATTGTGACCCCGGGAGGAAACCAGGAGAGGGCGATGAAAAACGGGAGTCTCACGGGAAAATCTGGAGGGTTGGCAAGTATGCTGATCGCTATGCTATGATATTCTATGCTGTGCTAGCGGCGTGGAAAGATAGTCGAAGAAAAGAGGCAGTGGGGAGAACTGGAGGGAGGTGGAGCGTGGAGGAGCCCCTTTACCTGATGCTGTTGCCAGGGGGCTGCCTGCGGAGGCTCGGGGGCTACGGGAGGATGAAGCACTAATGGAAGAGGAGGTGGAGGGGGGGTTTATGGAGGAGGGGCTACTGACAGTGGTGGCAGGGCTGATGACGGGGGGGCACTCTGCACATGCTGCTGCCGGCTGACGCTGAGGGCCCCGGCCAGGCCCCGAGGAGCGGGAGGCGGGGCAGGCACCCACCTGAGAGGCCGTCAGGGCTGGGACCAGGTCCAGGGCGGGTTTGGGCGGCAACTGAGGCGTGGCCGGTTTCAGCCCGGCCCCTGGGGAGCGGCTGCTGTCCCCCACCCCCTTGATGGGTGGATGAGGAGGAGAGGGGGTCTGGGAAAGACCTGGCTTTTTGGGAGGGATAGGGGGAGGGTTTCCCCGGTCGATCCTGGCCACCGTGGGCGACTTGATGCCGATGGGATGGCTCAGGCGGCCGGGAAAAGGGCCTCCCTCTGAGGCGGAGTGGGGCAGGCCTGGACGGAGGGGTCCACCGCCTCCTGCTGGGGGGCTGGTGAAGCGCGAAAGGACCTGTGTGACGGTGTGGCGTGCTTGCTGTTTGGCGGCGAAGTTGTCACGGTTGGTGGGGGAGAGGTCACGGGCTGGAGGACTCTGGGACGACGTGCCGTTTTGGTCCTGTTCCTGGAACTTGTAGCGGGCCGCCTGGACACGGGGGCTGACTCCCGTGGGTAAGCCGTGGGGGGCTTGGCCCTCTGAGCCATTCTCTGTCTGTGTCAGTCCTCCTGAGCTGCTGTGGACGATCCCCCGACCGCTTGTCTTTGGCAGACTCAGGCCCACATAGTTGGCAGGGGTTGGTTTGACGGGTATAGTGAGGGGGTTCTTCTTGGGACCCTCCACCTCAGTGGGGGGCAGGTCCGTTTGGCAAGACGCCGTTCGAGAGCTGATGGGCTCTGTCGCTACAGAAACTGACGTCAGAGCTTTAGGTTTGGGTGGCGGGCTGGTGGGGGCAGCAGGTTCTGCTCCGGCAGCAGCAGCAGGCTGGGTGACGGCGGCACCATCCTTCCCATCACCCTGTTCAGTCCTGAGCTGCTCCACCTGCTGCCGCAGACTCTGGCTCTCGACCTCCTCGCGGCCCAGCCTGGCGCGCAGCTGTTCCCGCTCTGTGTCAAACTCCGACAGCTGCTTCTCCATCTTGGCCTCCATCTGTTGGCTACGCTGCCGCTCGGTGCTCAGCTCCTCCTGAAGCCGGCCAGAGGCGCGACTCTCCTCGTCCAGGCGAGCCTGGAGCTCGTCGAAGCGCTGCGACTCCTCCACCACCCGCGTGGCGAGCTGCTTGCACTCACGCACCAACATCATGACAATGTGCTTGTTCTTCTCGCGCTCGTCCTTCAGCTGCGCCGTCAGCTTGCGGTGATCCTGCTCCAGACTCTGGAGCTGCAGCTTCTCCATCTCCAGCTGGAAGGAAAAATACACACACAGTCAGGGAACAGTAGCTCAATGCAGTATTTCACAAACGGGTACCAAGAGATCATATCATGAGTTTTAGATTTGGAGTTGGGCTTGGCATATCTACACTAAAGACTAGGGCTGACCCGAATGCTTCGAAACTTCAACCATTGCCATGGTAACCCACCTCCTAATCAGCATTCGAATGCTTTGTTTGTTGTTTTTTTATTTCTTTCATATACAAGTATGTAATAATGATGTATAAATCCCAAAATAGCCCATGAAATAATGAATAAACCCACAACATTATTCACTTTTACTATTCAACATTAATTATTATAAGTTATTCTCAGACGGATATCGCTGTTTGCTGTGTGCAGAAGTTTGTGTGTGTACAGTAGTGCGGCAGCGGCACTGAAACGAGGGAGATGGAGACGGACAGATAGAAGACCATGTCAGCCTGCTGCTTTGCACCGCACCGTGCTAATTAATAGCAAATTAATAGCACATTTTTTATCTGTTCAAAATGTACCATAAAGGGAGATTTGTCAAGTATTTAATACTTTTAGCAACATGGGAGTGGGCAAATATACAAAATGTATGTATATATTTATTATTGGAAAATCAATTAACAACACTAAACAAGTAAGGGAGCCGGTCATTGTTTTGAAATAAACAATGACCTCCTTGGCTAAAGCTAGTATGACATGGTTGGTACCAATGGATTCCTTAGGTTTTATAGTTTCATATGATACCAGTATCTTCACTCTAGCTTTAAAACTGAGCCCGCTACAACCTAATAATGACAATTTGCGTTAATGGGTTAAAGAAATTAGTGGCGTTAAAACATATTTGCGTTAACGCCTTATTTAAGCGTTAACTTTGACAGCCCTAGAGCATATACAAGATCAACATCATGTGTCTTCAGTTATAGAATTACCAAATGAACGTGGTGTACATGTGACACACTGACATCATCCGCTGACATCTTTTCCTCTTTTTAACACAGATCATCCTGCAATCAATCAGAGCAGCACCCACACCGACTGTACATACTGTTCAAGCTATGTCAAACATCTCAATATCTCTCTCTCAGACATATTTCACAGACATCACTATCATGCCTCCTGTGTCACCGGCAACCCATCTGTGACACGCTGCCTATGTCAGCACACGGGGGCATCACGTGAATCCTGAAAATACCATCGATCACCTGAACGACACAGAAAACGTCGGGTACAAACACGGCGTTTTAATTCAGTCTGTAATTTGAGTATCAGATAAAAATGCAACTGCTTGCATTCTGCGGTAATGCGACCATCCAAATTTAAAGTCGTCACGAAGCAAAAAATGAGCCGGAAACGATTTTCTCCAGAAGACGAGCCAGATTAATCAAATGAGCCAGACAAAACAGCTCGATTGAATAGACAAGGCAAAAAAGACGGATAAGCAGATATTTACACAAATAGACACACTATTAATCCACGGGGAGGCTCGGGGAAAGAGTCTAATTTATCTATTCACAGAGACACAGCGTCTCTGCATACGGTTGAATTTCGATGACTTGTCAAAGCCCCGGTCTCTATATCTGGAGCGTCGCTGCTATTGTTAGCTCGGAGCAGCTTCACAGAGGGTAACGAGGCTTAACCGGGGCTCTCCACCTGATTGCCAAGACCCCATCGCTCTAACAAGCCTCAAACAAAAGAGTCGAGACCTCGCCACCCCTGTCCCAAACCAGACCCCCCTCCTTCCCCCGGTGTCCTCCTCCAATTCCCCAGTCTCCAAACCACCAGGGAGTACATATCACCACCAGCTGATGACGAGGAGGAGCGAAGGGTTTATAAGCAAAGGGGAGCGCCGAGGGAGCGCCAGTCGTTACTCAAAGAAGGTGCTACGACTAGCTGCTAATTGGGTGAGGATTATGTCTGTTGTAAGTCAGCCTAATGCCTCAGAAGAACAAATTTAGGGATGCTGTGAAAGCAGTGACACGCGGGGCAGCGTGGACTGAAACCAGGCATGCGTTTAAAACATGTAGGCTATGGCAGTAAATAGCAAACGCCACCACTGATTGCAATATGACCCAAATGCACTGCTGGAGAAGCTTCTGAAAATCTTTCAACCTCTTGATCTATAAAAGGGGCCAGTATGCTTAAACAGAAGTGCTCGTTAGATGGTCAAACAGCTCAACACCCACACCTTTACCATG